>NW_024105027.1:32878-100070 GCF_003945595.2 Pipra filicauda | reverse complement strand
CAGATGCTTTTGGGTGAAGGAGGTCAGCCCTCAAAAATGAAAACTAATGACATCACCAACACCAACAGCTGATAATTTTCAAACGACCGCGGACCTCAAACCCCAAAAGTCAACATGAATTTAATAAAAGGCCAAGAGCCAGTACTCTTGTACTGAGAAACAACACCTTGGCAAAGTTATTTTGATGGCTCAGTACCACGTTTACTCGAAAAAGTTTGAAAGCCGTGACCAGAACATCGAGTTTTTCCATGAAAGAACCTTATTTTAGTTAAAAACGCCACGGAGGGGAGCACGAGCCAGCTCTGGTTCGTTGTAAAGCTCCCGTGGTTTGGTGCCAGCGGGAAGCAGCTCCAGTGGGAAGCAGCTCCAGTGGGAAGCACAGTTTGCCCTCGTAGCGACGCGTGGCTTTGCTGAGGGGCTGGATCACGTTCATGTTTGGGCACCGTGGGTACAAAACCACTTGAATCAGAGAATCACGGAATCAGCTGGGTTGGAAGGGACCTCTGAGATCATCAATCCAAGCCTTGATCCAACCCCGCTGTGGTTCCCAGCCCAGGGCACTGATGCCACATCCAGTCTCTTCTTAAAAACCTCCAGGGATGGAGAATCCACCCCTTCCCTGGGCAGCCCATTCCAATGGCTGAGCACCCTCTCTGCAAAGAAATTCTTCCTGATATCCAACCTAACCCTCCCCTGGCACAGCTTCAGACCCAGCCCTCTTGTCTTGCTGATGGTTGCCTGGGAAAAGAGACCAACCCCCCCCTGGCTCCCCCCTCCTGTCAGGGAGTTGCAGAGAGTGAGGAGGTCTCCCCTGAGCCTCCTCTTCTCCAGGCTGAGCCCCCCCAGCTCCCTCAGCCTCTCCCCTCAGCACTTGTGCTCCAGTCCCTTCCCCAGCCTTGTTGCCCTTCTCTGGCCCTGCTCCAGCCCCTCCATGTCCTTCCTGAGCTGAGGGCCCAGAACTGGACACAGCACTCCAGGGGTGGCCTCACCAGCACTGAGTCCAGGGGCAGAATCACTTCCCTGGCCCTGTTGGCCACCCTGTTCCTGAGCCAGGCCAGGATCCATTGGCCTTCTTGTCCCCCTGGGCACACTCTGGCTCCTGTTCAGCTCCCTGTCAATCCAGGGTTTGGCCGAGACACAAAATCTCTCCCTTTCCTTTCCTGTTGGACGTCTCTGATATGATTTTTGGCGAGGCCCAGGGTGGCACGGCTCAGAAATGAAACCGAAACACCGCCGTGCAAACTCCCCGAACGAAGATCAAAGCTCCCTGGAAATGCTCTGGTTCTCTGGCCTCTCGCCTTCCCCCCGAGCTTGGGCTCGTCCTGTTTTACCTCCATGGCCAAGGATTTGGGCTGTTCTTGCCTCCAATGTTTTTTTTTCCGTGCTGGGGCTTCTTGGCCAGGTGATTTAGGGGGTGAGATGGGAATAACAGTTGGTTTCTGGTAGCCCAGGCATCGGCCAGCCCTGCTTAAACACACACAGCTCCACGGGCTTGTGCAACATTCCCTGGTTTGGAAAAGAATCTCCTGAACCTCCCGGTGCAGGTGCCCCATAAAAGGCCTCTGCTGTGGTTGGAGCCTCACATTTTATTGGCTGCAGAGAAGGGAAAGTTCTTTAAAAGCCTCCACACACCACGTTTGCTGAAGGAACCTTTCATTGTTCCAGTCTCCTGCTTTTGTAGAGTCACAGAGTGGTTTGGGTTGGAAGGGTCTTGAAGCCCATCCAGTTCCACCCTAGAGGTGTCCAGTGGACCCCTCCCACTAGACCAGGTTGCTCCAGTCCCTATCCTTGAACATTTCCAGGGATGGGGCAGCCTCAGCATCTCTATTTCAAACCCAGCTCTTGTTGAGTGCTGCAGTTATGGATCCTCCAAGCCCTCTCCTTGCATTGCTTCAGTCATGGCAGGTTTTCCTGATTGGCCTTTTGAAGATCCCTTCCCCTAAAACCCCACAAATCCAGGCTCCAGAGCTGTGTCTGTAGAGCTCCTCGCTGAAGTGTCGAGGCTCATAAATTGAGGCAGGCATTGGCTCTGTGTGTGAACAGAGAGCTGGAAATTCCTCAAAGAAACTTCTGGATCCAGCAGGGCTGGAAAACCAACCGTCCCGAGCGTGGAGGGAGAAGGGGAAGAGACAGGGAAAAAGAAGGGGGTCTGAGCAGGGGCTGACTTTGGAGACATCTTGTAATGTATAAAATTCTTTAAATAAAGAGAGCATTTTTACAAAGCCTTTGGAGATTTGGCTTAGCCCAGACTTGTACTAAGAGACAAAACAAGCTCTCCAGCTGTGTACACACAGCTCCTCCCTGCCAAGACAAACAGAGCCCTCGCTCTGCCGGGAGATGTTAAAAGTTACACTTTTCTCCAAGAGGCTCCTGGCCGGGCAGATTGGGGGGTTTGGAGCCAGGTGAGGTGCTTGGGAATGACCTTCCAAGGATCATTAGCGTGGCAGGGAAGGTTTAACCCTTCCAAGGAGAAAATGGGTTCCTGCTCCATCCCTGAGTTCGTTAGGAGGAGTCCCTAAGCACCAGATTTGCTGGAGATGGGATCACTGCTGGATTTCTTTGAGGTTTGAGGTGTTCAGGGGCATCCTTGGGGGTCTCCAGTGGCAGGAGAGTCAAGTAACAGGCTTGGATCATCTGTAGCTCTCATTTTAGCTCTAATCCTTGTTCCCAGAGACTTTTCAGAGGGAAGATTAATTCAAAGCAGAGCCTGAAACCCACTAGAAGGGTTTCCTTTATACTCATAGGTGGAAAGGACGAGTTTCATCATAGAATCCTGGAATATTCTGAGTGGGAAGGGACCCACAAGGACCATCCAGTCCAACTCCTGGCCCTGCCCAGCAGGACACTGTTGACTCCTATTCAACTCACCACCAACCAGGACCTCCAGGTCCCTTCCCATGGCACTGCTTTCCAGCCTCTCCTTCCCGAGTTTGTCCAGTTGTCCCATCCCAGGGGCAGAATCCAGCACTTGTGTGTGTTAAATTCCACACCTCTGGTGATTCCCAGCCCTCTCATTTATCCAGGTCTCTCTTCAGGGCCTCTCTGCCCTCGAGGGAGCCGACAGCTCCTCCCAGATTTGTTTCATCACCAAACTTCCTCAGTGTCCCATCGAATCCTCGGCCTTTTGGCCAAGATCCTGAGTAGGGTGAGGGATCCCAGAGGGATCACCAGTTCTGCCACAGGCACATGGACCTCTCTTCACTTCAAAAGTGAGATACTGAGCGAGGAGCAATGGCCAGAAACTAAAACACCAGAAATTCCACCTCGACCTGAGGAAGAACTTCTTCCCATGGAGGGTGGAGAGCACTGGGGAGGGTGTGGGGCACATTCCAAACCCACCTGGGGCAGTTCCTGTGTCACCTGCTCCAGGTGACCCTGCCTGGATGATCTCCAGAGGTCCCTTCCAACCCCAAATATCCCAGGATTCTGCCAACCCCTGGCCCCCATCTCTGGAGCATCACTTTGGACCGGCGAGCACTGAACGTGCCCATGTTGGTGTTGGTAAAAAGAAGTCACCAATCCCCCCAAAAATCCACCCAATATCAGATTTATTTCGGGGTTTTCACTTGACTTTCTTTCTCTGCGACCAAAAAAAGAAATCCCTTGGCTTTTAAGCCGGGATAAACTGAATTTCTGAGGATAAACTGAATTTCTGAGTGCTGGGAGCAGTGGGGGCTCCAGTAAGAGGCTGCTTTGTACTGGGAGCAACCCGAGCACCTTCACACTTCATTCAGGAAATTCTCCACTTCAGAGGGAAATACCTTAAGAGAGAGGTACTCCCAGAACCTCGGCATCATTTCCTGCCTCCCCCTGACATCTTCAGGGATGAGGAACTAATGACTGCATTGTACAAGCCCAGCAGCCTCTGGGAACGTGAACTCCCATTACATCAGTGTGGGAGGAAAAAGCTGCAGCGCAGAAAAAATGAAGCTGTGGGGGGACAGAGGCCAAATTTTTTTTATTATTATTATTATTATTATTATTTAATGGTTTTACGGCGAAAAATGAAGCGTTTTGATGTCATGTCTCTGATTTCACCCTCCTGCAAGTAGGAAAAAATGAGGTGTAATGACCTGTTTGACTCAGGTGGGGGTTTGAAGCCCTTCCTGTGGTGCCAAGGATGAGGTTTTAATTTGGGTTGTTGGGGTTGGTTTTTTTTTTCCATCCCTGTGGATGCCATGAAAGAAAATCTTCTTTTCCTCTGGAGAAAAAAAAATAAAAATAGCTTTTTAAGAGTAACATCCCCCATCTTTTGGAGGTTCCTCTGATCTGGCTGGTTCAGAAAGGCCCTGGGGGTGTCTCCATGTCCTCTCCTCTCCCTGGTTTCCAAAAATTAGGGATGTTCTTGAGTGCAAACACTTGAGCTGGAAGGCAGCTGTGCTCTTGAAGCCTCGTAATTCCCAAGTCCCACATCCCAGGAAGAGCCTTGGAAGGGATTGTGTCCACGTACAGATCACATCATCCAGGATTCTGCTTCCCTCGAGACCCAGCTTTTTCTATTTTTACAGAAATATGTCTTTATTTCAGCACATATAACACAGGGATCCCCTCTGAGGTGCACTCAGGGAGCATTTCTGAGCCCGTGTCTGTAGATTCACCAAAATTTCAAAGGGATTTCAAAATCCCTTTGAAATGCTAATTTCCATTAGCATTGAGTCAGATTAGTGGAAGCCCCCCCAGGTTGGCATATTTTTATATGTTTTACCAATTTCTCAAAGGTCTTGGCTGCCCAGAACAATTCCTCTCGTAATTCCATTTAAATTCTATCACTCTGCCACTCGCCCTGAAATATTTAAGGCCTGGAATAATTTATGAGGATTTTTATTTCTATGATATAAATACTGGGGTGGTCCAATCCTGCCAGTCAGCCTTGTCCAAGGGAAAGCTCAATCCTGGTGGATCTGTCCCATTCCCTCCAGCTGCAGCTTCTCCAGTGACAGGCACCCCGTGCCACGTGTAAACAGGACACAATCCCACCCAGGATTCCAGCTTGGAACACACAGATGGATCCAGAGGGTGTCTCAGCACAAGCTGCACTTTAATCCACTCACATTTCCAGCTGCTGGGAATGTTGCAGGATACCCCATCACTCTTCCTTGGAAGGCCTCTCCAACTCCCCCCTCCTGAGTTATTCAGTGGCTTTGTCTCAGATTTTTCCTCTCCTAATGATTTTTTTTTTTTTTGCCCTCTCCATAAATTTCCAGCCTCATTTGGAAACCACCCCCCAGGATGAATTTGTGAGGAAAAGATGGGGAATTCATTAGTTTGAGCTGCCCAGTTGGTTTTTGGTTTGGGGATAAATCTCAAGTTGGCAAAAATCTTTCCTCCATCCATGCCCAGCTGCTCCAAGGGCTGCTCTGGAGCCAGGATGGGAGAGCTGAGGGGGTTCACCTGGAGAAGGGAAGGACCCAGCGAGACCTGAGAGCTCCTTCCAGGGCCTAAAGGGGCTCCAGGAGAGCTGGAGAGGGACTGGGGACAAGGGATGGAGGGACAGGACACAGGGAATGGCTTCAAAGTGAAAGAGGAGGAATTTAGGTGGGATATTGGGAAGGAATTCCTGGCTGTGAGGGTGGGGAGGGGCTGGGATGGATTCTCCAGAGAAGCTGTGGCTGCCCCATCCCTGGGAGTGTCCAAGGCCAGGTTGGAGAAGAGAAAGTTCCAAGGAGACCTGAGAGCCCCTTCCAGGGCCTAAAGGGGCTCCAGGAGAGCTGGAGAGGGACTTGGGGCAAGGGCTGGAGGGACAGGACACAGGGAATGGCTTCCCACTGGCAGAGGGCACAGTGAGATGGGATATTGGGCAGGAATTCCTGGCTGTGAGGGTGGGGAGGCCCTGGCACAGGTTTTCCCAGAGAAGCTGTGGCTGCCCCATCCCTGGAAGTGTCCAAGGCCAGGTTGGAGCAACCTGGGATAGTGGAAAGTGTCCCTGCCCATGGCAAGAGGTGGGACTGGATAATTTTTAAGGTCCTTCCAACCCAAGCCATTCTGAGATTCTACGATTTTTTTTTCCCCCAGATGAGCTTTTTATTAAAATTCCATGTTCACAAAGAGATTCCTCCTCCTCCCCAGAAACCAGGAGCTCAGCTGGGTTTTTCCTGGTGCTCAGCTAAAGCAGATGTTCAGACATAAAGCAGAGCTCATTGCTGAGCTGTGTGATGGAGTTCCTTCTCCTCAGCCTCCTTCCAAAGGTGAGGAATAACCTCCCATTTCTCTGCCTCGTGGCAGAAAAGGCATTTTGATGTAAATTTTCCTGCAGGGAAGATCTGGCAGAAACTTCCCTGCATTCGGTTTTTCAGGCTGCAATTTGCCTCCTGCAGACAGGTTTCCCTGATCAAATAATGACAGGTTGTGTGAAAACCACATTTCTTCCCTCTGTGGAAAAGCAGGCAGGCTCTGCTGGGAGCCCTGGTGGGCTGGAGGTGGATCCTGCACATGGAATGTCCCTGTGTGCCCGTGGGTTTTATGGTTTATCCTTAATGAGACAATCACAGGCTGCTTTTCCCCTGCCAGAGGAAAAGGGGAAAAGTTCTCCAGAATTATTCTCCAGCACAGATATTTAATCCCTTCATTTGCTGTTTGGTGGCTCAGGGGTCACAGTGCCCGGTGGGAACCAACCTCAGAGTTCATTTCCTCCTGGGAGCAGCATTCCCACGGCTTAGCTTTATATCTGGCAGGAATGTTTGGACTGGAATTCTCCCAAACTGCTTTTCCTGGGTGCAAACCTGTTCCAGGCAGAACAACAGGTCACAAATTTGGCTGAAATAGCAGCGAAGAGGTTTCCAAATAAACCCACTCGTGAAACATGGGAGGGACAGAGGGAGATGCTCTTCACCTTGATAAGATCAGGGAAGACCTGGAAACCCAGCCAGATTTTTGGGAAGCCCTCACTCCATAGTGTCCTTGCCATCAGCTCCTCCCAGAAGGAAGGTGGGCAAAGTCCACAAAAGCTCTGCCCAAAAATGCTTCCCACTGGTCAGACATGAATTCCTCCTTCCCTTACTCATTCCTGTTGGGAACACCCAGTCCAGGAGGCCACAGCCACCATCTCCATGCCCTTTTTTTCCAAGAGCCTGTCCAGAGACACGTTCCCAAGGACTCTGAGAGGTGCAAGGCTTCCACCACCTCCACTCCTGCACCTCCATCCCTGCCCTGACCAATGTCCTGATCCTGAGGTCTCTCCCAGGACACAGGACACGGCTCCAGCCCTCCCAGACATTCCCAAAACTGCTGGAACTCCCATCCTGGTGTGTTCTTTGTGCCTCAGATGCTGCTGGGAGTGCAGGAGGAGGGTTGTGCGTGGGGCTCCATCTCGGGTTTCGTGGAGAGGCCGAGACTTTCGTCAGGAAACTGTAAAAATAGGACAGGAAAACTCAAAAAAAAAAAAAAAAAAAGTTTCTCCCTTCACTATTTCCTTTGAATGTGTTTTTTCAGCACTTGGAATGTCTGGCCTTATATAAAAGTGCCCCAGCCAGCTTTTTCTTTTCTGCAAAAGTCCAAACAGTTAAACATGAGGAATGTGGCTGTGTTTGGATGAGGTAAGGAAATGACTAGGTGGAGAAAGTATTCCATGAGAAAGGAGCCCTTTAAGGAGACCCTCATGCTGTTCCCTCTGCAGCCCCCCCTCCCTCCCTCCCGGAGCTGTCACGTATCAGCTCAGGCTGAGAGGCTGAGCAGGGATTTGGGAGCCCAGAGCCACGATCCCGGTTGGAAAATCTCCGTGTTCGCCCTGAAACAACGGCAGGGGTTGGAGCTGGGTCATTCCAGGGATGTCTGGCTGGTGGCTTTTGGGATGCTGTTCCCCTGTGTGCTGTCCCATATGTTCGTGGAGCGCCAGGACAAGGAGGGAATGGATTCCCACTGCCAGAGGGGAGATTTGGATGAGATATTGGGAAGAAATCCTTCCCTGGGAGGGTGGGGAGGCCCTGGCAGGGGTTGGGCAGAGAAGCTGTGGCTGCCCCATCCCTGGAAGTGTCCAAGGCCAGGTTGGAGCCATCTGGGATAGTGGGAGGTGTCCCTGCCCATGGCAGGGGGTGGCACTGGATGAATTTTAAGATCCCTTCCAACCCAAACCACTCTGTGATTCCATGGTCTCTCCAGGAGCAGGGCATCCATCGCTCCATTAAACATTTAATTTTAAGCTCCCAGCTGTCCCAGCAGGTCCTGGAGGGCACTCACAGCCTTCTCCAGGGAACATTCCCATCCAGAGTTGGTGTGGGAACTTTTTGGGTAGAAGTTGCTCACGGCCCCAAGGCTGCCAGAGCTCCAGGAGGGTTTGGACAGGGGGGGATTGTTGGGGTGTCCTGATGATCCCTGAGGGTCCCTTCCCACTCAGGATATTCCAGGATTCTACAGAAATCCTGCTGCATTGTTGCTGTGGATGTTTCTGTGTTCTCAGGGGACAAATGAAGCCCCAACTCCTTAAATAAAGAGGGGCAGGGGGTGGAGAAGAACGAAGGAAAACCCTGGGGAACATGTCCAGAACTCTTGGACGACGCTCTGAGGGACAGGGGGGGATTTGGGGTGTCCTGTGCAGGGCCAGGAGCTGATGTGGATGATCCTTGGGGGGTCCTTCCCACTTTTTGGGAAATCATTCCATGATTCCAAGTTTGCACACTCATGCCTTGCTCCTAAAGCCCAGGAGGTCACAGACAGGAAGGACTTGGGGGACCAAACCTCCAGTTGATGGAGAGCAACAAAATACACCCTGGGCTGGACCTCCACTGGCCTTTCTCTCCTTGTTCCAGTTGCTGGAGCTTTCAGATCCCAGCGGGGCCTCCTGCCAAGGCCTGGGGGGTGTGTTGGGGTGCCCTCATGCCAGTGAGTCCAGAGATGCCCAGGGAGGACTCACAGGCATCCTTTTGTCCTCAGTGTTTTAAATAAAAAGCCCCCAGTGAAGGCATTGTTTGTTGGGAGAAGGAATTGGATTTTCAGCAAAGCAAAATCTCCTCTCTGTTTGTTTATTTTGGAAGGAAGGAATTCACCCGGCCCCGGGGCCTGTCCCAGGAGGGAATTCCAGCCAAATGGTGCCAGAGGAACCCAGGCTGGAAGAGGGGTGGGAGCAGCTCTTCAGTTCCTTCACCTTCCCTTGGGATCTGCTCACACCCTGGGAGGGGGGGTTGTGTTTTAAATAACAAAGAAAGTCGTGCAATTATTCCTGCTTTTGCATCTGAATTCCCACACAGGAGACTGGGAATCCCAGAACATTCCCAGCTGGAAGGGACTCACAGGGACCACAGAGTGCAACTCTTAAATGCAGGAGGTCTGTCCCTGTCAGGCCTCCTCCTCCTCTGAGCACGTCTGGCTGAGGGGTTGAGTGGGTACAACTCGTTGTAGCCCCGACGTGGCTCTGCAGGGGTGGGGAGGGCAGAGCAAAGAGTCCCATTTCTTGAGCAAAGGGCCCCATTTCATAGAATCATAGAATCACAGAATCAGCTGGGTTGGAAGGGACCTCCGAGATCATCAATCCAAGCCTTGATCCAACCCCGCTGTGGTTCCCAGCCCATGGCACTGATGCCACATCCAGTCTCAGCTTAAAAACCTCCAGGGATGGAGAATCCACCCCTTCCCTGGGCAGCCCATTCCAATGGCTGAGCACCCTCTCTGCAAAGAAATTCTTCCTAATATCCAACCTAACCCTCCCCTGGCACAGCTTCAGACCCAGCCCTCTTGTCTTGCTGATGGTTGCCTGGGAAAAGAGACCAACCCCCCCCTGGCTCCCCCCTCCTGTCAGGGAGTTGCAGAGAGTGAGGAGGTCTCCCCTGAGCCTCCTCTTCTCCAGGCTGAGCCCCCCCAGCTCCCTCAGCCTCTCCTCACAGCACTTGTGCTCCAGTCCCTTCCCCAGCCTCGTTGCTCTCCTCTGGCCCTGCTCCAGCCCCTCCATGTCCTTCCTGAGCTGAGGGCCCAGAACTGGACACAGCACTCCAGGGGTGGCCTCACCAGCGCTGAGTCCAGGGCAAGAATCACTTCCCTGGCCCTGTTGGCCACCCTGTTCCTGAGCCAGGCCAGGATCCATTGGCCTTCTTGTCCCCCTGGGCACACTCTGGCTCCTGTTCAGCTCCCTGTCCATCCCCACTCCCAGCTCCCTTCCTACCTGGCTCGTGGTTCAGCTCTGATTCCACAGTGTCTTTTGCAATTCAAGCAAGAAGACACGGGGCGTAACCCCGGAGTAACCCCGGAATAACCCCGGAGTAACCCCGGAATAACCCTGGAATAACCCCGGAGTAACCCCGGAGTAACCCCAGCGATAAGGAATTTACAGATGGAACGTGTCGAGCGTGGTTTTAGCTGGAAATTAATATGGCAACAGGATCAAGTGCCTGGATACGAGGCTGCTGATGGATGTTGGGAGAGGAGCTGAGGGCTGTCCCCCGCTGGATGTTCGCTCTTGGCCGGGTCCTTTTGGGGTGGTGGAGTCAGGGGGGTTGTTTTTAGGCAGCTGAACCCACCTTGCCATGGTTGAAGCTTCCCAAAAATCAAGCCTGATCCGGTATTTCTTGCAATCTCTGTCACGAGAACTTCACCTGGAGGTGGGAAGGTGGAACTCATCCATGTCCCACCACTGGGCTCTTCTTGTTGTAAAGCTGAGCGAGCTTGGAAGAGGAAGCAGAAATCCCAGTTTTTCAGCACCTCACCTCTGCTTTTCCAGGGAAAAACCAGGACTTCTGAAAGGACAACTTACCCTGCACTGAGGTTCCTGGAAGATGAGATCCCGTAACACGGGCTGGAAAAGGGCTTTAGACATCTCCTAAGCATCTGTATTTCCTTAATAAAATTTGATTGGTGCCTCATTAAAAATTTAATAATTTGCCCGTTCGAATTAGCAACAGATGGGAGCTGGAAGGCAGCCAGGCTTCCTGGCCTCCAGACTGCAATTTCCTTGGCTTCATTCCCCTCCAAAGGAGTAATCTACATAGGAAAATCTATTTTTGTCAAGTGCTTGTTTCAAAGGGGGTGTTCTCCTCACAATTGTGCTTTCATTAGGATCCATCTCCAGGAATTCTTGCTGCGGTGCTTCCGTCTCCAGAGGAGGTGGGAGGTGCAAGTCCACCCCCTTTCCTGCGTTGGTTTGGGGTTATACATTTATTAATCTGACTTTCTGAGTCCCTTTGAGGAGCGTCTTCTTCTGCTGCTTTCGGTATCTCGATAAAATTTGAGTCAAAAAACCCCAATATACGGTTATTTGGTAACTCACCTTTGCAAACGTGGCTCGTGGTTCTGTTCAGGCTGCCAAAAAAAAAAAAAAGGGCTTTTTTTATGAGATCCCATCACCTTTACACCTCTTTCACTTCAAAATCAGTGCTCTCTTTTCCCCTCAAATCCTTCTTGCTGTTGATCTCGGTGACACCCACGGACCAAACTTCTCGTTTCACTTTTATCAGCGTTAATTTTCAAGCCTGACCGTGCTCCCAGCTGCTCAAGAAACACAAATCAGAGGGAGCATTAAGCTGGAAATAAGCAATTATTTTGCTAATTGGTCCTTTCCCAGGATTTCTTGTGTGTTTTCCGGGTGGGACAATTCTAGCCCAGGTTAAACTCTTCCCCTTTGCCTGTGGGTGCCTGTGGCTCGTTGTTCAGGTATAACCACCCCCCCCCCCCACGACTTTTTGGTCGCTTCACACATCAAATCCAAATATTTCACTGCAAAGACAGCTGGGGGTTAATCCTGGAGCTGATGCAGGAGTTGGGTTCACAGGCAATCACTAATTACTGGACTCTCCAACCTCGAAATTCCCTCAGCAAATCTCAGCCAGACCAACACTTAACTTCCTCAGACAGTTCATGTGGAATTTTCTGGGTTAAAGGTCTTTTTTTTTCCAGCCACAGATCAAACACTTACACGAAATCACCTATTCCCAGCAGAAGGGAAAACCTTATTATTTCAGAATTTAGTTTCCTGCTGTGCCAATATCCCTAATCGAGGGTCAAACCCAACATTCCTCAGTGCAAGCAAAGCCCTTCAAAAATCCTTTTATTTTTTTTTTGGTTTTAAGGGATGGGAGGATCCTGGTTGGGGAATGGGAAACACCAGTTGCTTCTGCAGCATCTGGGCTTTTAAAGTTCAAACTGCCAGGGGATCTTTTAAGAGTTAAATTGAAGGAATTAATCATGACCTAGAATGGTTTGGGTTGGAAGGACCTTAAAGAAGGTCCTTAAGGAAGGCAGGGACACCTTCCACTAGACCAGGTTGCTCCAAGCTGGCCTTGGACACTTCCAGGGGTGGATCTTTGCTCCTAAATAAAATAAAATTTGATTGCTTTGCTTCACAGAACAGGTGAAACCGCAGCCCTGAAACCACCTCTTCTTATTTTGAGCTCATTTTAGAGCCAGCACAGGCCTGAAATTTCTCTTCTTTTCATCACTGCAGGGCTTTATTTTTATTTTTCCCCCTCAGAACTCGTCGATTCGCACCCGAACGGCCGAGGAACCCTCGTGTTCCTGTCGGGATCTAACCCCTGGATGTGGTTTTTTTTTCTCCCCCCCCTTTTCCCAGATTATCGGACCGGGCCGTGCTTCAGCCAAGTGAACAACCAGATGTGCCAGGGCCAGCTCAGTGGCATCGTCTGCACCAAGACCATGTGTTGTGCCACCATCGGCCGGGCCTGGGGACACCCCTGTGAGATGTGTCCTGCCCAGCCCCATCCCTGCCGCCGGGGGTTCATCCCAAATATCCGCACCGGAGCCTGCCAAGGTCGGTGCCACCGGGGATGTGCCCGGGCTGGGAGAGGGGAGGGAGGAGGAGGGTGTGCCAGGGAATGCAGAGGATAGGGCAGCAAAATAGGGGACACGGAGAATAGGAGGTGAAAACAGAGCTCAAAAATGGGGATCACAGAGAACAGGGCCCCAAAACAATGGATACAGGGAACAGGGAGCAAAACAGAGCCCTAAAACAGGGAACATGGAGAACAGGGCCCCAAAACAGAGCCCTAAAAAAGGGAACATGGAGAACAGGACACCAAAACAGAGCCTTAAAACAGGGAACGTGGAGAACAAGGCCCCAAAACAGGGAACACAGAGAACACAAGAGAACAGGGCCCCAAAACAAAGAATACATGGAATAGGGCCTCAAAACAGGGAACACAGAGAACAGGGCCCCAAAACAGAACACAGAGAAAAGGGCCCCAAAAGAGGGAACACAGAGAACAGGGCCCCAAAAGAGCCCTAAAACAGGGAACAAAGAGAAGAGCCTCAAAACAGAGCCCTAAAACATGTAACACAGAGAACAGAGCCCCAAAACAGAGAACTCTCTGTGTGACTCCCACAATCCGTCGTCGTGTCTCCCAGAGCAGCACCACGGACGTTGGATCTCCCATGGGATCATCCAGGATCATTTTAGCTCAAAGATTCCGGCCACAGTGCAGTTCTCAAACCTCCTCCACCCCACGAGAGGGGGTGAATCGAGGCTGGTGTTTCTCCAGGTTCAAAATTAAACCCCAGCCTTCCCTGAGGAACGAACCGCGGGGGGACGGACACACGGGCATTTGCTTTGGAAAGCATTCCCAGACTTTTGCCTCCCTCCTGCTCGTGTGGATGAGCCAGGAATACCATTTAGGGCCATTTCCTGTCCTTCACTTTATCTCTGGTGCAGTCTGAGGGGGTTTATGAAACGTGATCTTGGAGCAAAGCTTTCCTCCCACGTGGATCCGTGGGATGGCCGCGCTTCCTCACGTCCCTGCTCTTCTTCCCACAGATGTGGACGAGTGCCAAGCCATCCCTGGCCTCTGCCAAGGTGGGAATTGCATCAACACCGTGGGTTCCTACGAGTGCAAGTGCCCTGCAGGACACAAGCAGAGCGAGACCAGCCACAGGTGTGAAGGTAAGGAAGGCTCGGACCTGAAGGATGCTCAGATTCCCAACATCCTGAGAGCACAAGGGGGTGGAAATCTTGAGGATCTCTCTGCTCACAGGGCACTTCCAAGTAAAGATGGGAGAGATCTCCCATGCCAGGCTTGATCCTGCCTCCCAAACAGGAGGAAGTGCCAAAAAATGACTTTTTAATCTGTTTATTTGGTTCCCGGAGCCCCAAGGCAAGGAAAGGAGGAGCAGGGCTTGCCTGATCTTCTCTTAAACCAGAAAGAAGGGGGTTGGATTTTTCAGGCAGGTGTTTTCTGAAGGATATTTTCATGGCAACACAGACTGACAGGTCAGAAGGGATCTCTGGAAGGCTTTAGGTCTCTGCTTAGCTCAGGGATGCCTTCAAAGCTCAGTCTGATCAAGCTTTGAAAACTCAAAGTCTTTCCTTTTGAGGGTCTTCACATGAGGTGTGAGAATTTAACAATTTCCAGGCTGGTTGTGGTAGTTAAGGGAGAACTCTGGAAGTTTTCTGGGAGCTCCTGGAACTGCTCTTTGCTCCTGGGCTTGGGGTGAGTTGGTCCAGTGTATGCCTCAGATAAATTTGGGGCTCACCTAGACCAGGACACACAGTTCTGTGGGAAAACATGGATGGAGCATGTTGGGATCGAGTCCCACCTTGCTGGATCCCTCAGGAGCTCCCCCTCCCTCTCATTCCTCTCCAAGGCTTTGCTGTAACCAAGAGAAGGGGTGAGGAATGCACTGAAATCCAGACCTTCAACATGGAATTTGTGTGGCAAAGCTACACAGGGAGAGCACTTAGAGCATTCCTGACAGCATTCCTTGTCTCAGAGGGGTTTCTTCCAAGTCATTTTTTTCCAGGAAAGGAGCATCACTGCTCCCAGGGGATTGTTCCCATACTCCCACTCTCCTGTAATCCAGGCATTTTCCTTGCTAGGATAATTCCAGTAGTCTCTAGTGCCTGCAGAAGCTGTGGTTGCCCCATCCCTGGAAGTGTCCAAGGCCAGGTTGGAGCAACCTGGGCTAATGGAAGGTGTCCCTGCCCATGGCAGGGGGTGGAACTGGATGATCTTTATGGTTTCTCCCAACCCAAACCAGTCTGTGATTCCAGGATTCTGTGACCTGGGTTCAGCCCCTCAGAAAATCTTTTCCCAAAGTGGAACACCAAGCTCCAGAGGTCAATCCTTGGACTGGGGGGGATGGACCTTCTTTTATCTCCAGAAGACATCTGTGCCTGTGGATCTTCCCTGGCAGGATGCCACGAGACTTTCCCTAAAATTCCAACAGCAAAGGGGGTTTCTTGCAGTGCTCTGACATTCCAGGACCTGAAAGCGGGAGGGTCCAGCCCAGCCTTTTGATCCATGTCTGGGGGAAGGACCCGAATCCAGGGTGTCTTGTGGAATTTCTCTGCCCTGCCCTGGAACTGTGGGCAACAAAAAGTCGTTCTTGTCCTTGCTCTGCCTCACCCACGCTGGCTGGGGAGCAGGCAGAGAGCATCTGCAATCAGTTTAGCTGGAATCTTTGAGATTAAAACCAATCCATTGTCTGGGTCTGTCGTCCAGATGCTGAGGGGCCCCCAGCGCCTGCCAAAGCAGCACCATGTGGCCATAAACAGCTGCCTTTCACTCTCCTTCCTGCATGGCCATAAAAAGAGACATCTCCAGCATCCACAGGGTTCTGTTCCATCACTTATCTTGCCTTGGTTGCTAAGGAGACCACGGAAAGAGGAGGCTTTGCTTGGGTGGGATTGAGGGATCTGGGAGTCCTTCTGTGGGAACGACATAAACAGGAGGGATGCTCTACAGGGATGGGGTTGGGGTTGCTTGGGAGGGCTTGTTTCCCACATGAGAATCACCAGCATGTCCCATCAGGATGATCACAGAACTGTGGGATCACCTTTGTTGGGGCATCACTGCTCCCCTCTAGGAATGTGCCCCGTGATTCCCTAAAATGATGTGAATAAGGGAATACAGAGGCAGCACCGTGTCTGCTGCTCACACTTGATAAATTTAGGAAGATCTGAGCCCCTCTCAGAGTTTGCTGAGTGCTTTGGTACCTCAGGGAGTCGAGAATCAAAGCTGAGGATCCAATTTGAGGATCCCAATTCCCGACCTGCTGCCAAAAATCTCCATCCACGGCCCCTCCTCCCCCAGCCAAGGCTGAGAACCAAAATAACAACCACAGGCACACAGGGACAGATTTATTCTTCACCCAGGTGTGCTCCAGGCCTAAAATCTCCGTGCTGGAGCAGTTCCCTTATTGAGTCCCTGTGTTAATTTTAGAGCTGGTGAAAGGAGGGATTTTTCCATGTGCACTGAGCCCTTCTTGCTTTAGGAAGGGAAGATGCTTCCCTCTCGCTTTCAGGTTTCCTCATCCAAGCCCCAGCATCCAGGAAATATTAAAACTAGATGGTAAATTCTTCCCTGATTCCCAGGAGCTTGTGTTTTGTGCTCAGGAAGGTTCCTCCTGGGGGGGGGTGAAGTCAGCAGATGGGATTGTGCTGCAGCCAAAGGTCAGAGCCCGGTGTCACCAGGGCTGCTGATTAATGATGTCTCCCTAATTAACAGCAGCAGCATGTGCCACTAATCTCCTCGGGGCTGGTTGTTGGTGGGAACAGGCAGGAGGAGAGATAATGTTGGTGCTTTCCCATCAGTGATACTTATCTCTTAACACAAAAGGCACCTGGAGTTGGGGGCTCTGCTTTCAGTCCCTGCATCCCTGAAGAATAAAGATGCTTTCCTTGTGTGGAATAAAGATATTCCAGGCTGATAGTGGAGGAGGCCCTGAGCTCCCAGGAGGCTGCAGCTGGATTTTTGGGCCTGGATTTTGGTCAACTCCAGAAAGAAAACGAGGTTCCTTTTTTTTTCCTCTCTGCTCGGATTTGGACCTGAATATCCTCCAAGTTCAGGGTTGCTCAGTTCCAGGCTTGTTTCTGCAGCTCATCCCTGACAAATGTGACACTGCTGTGATTCCTTTTGTTCCTTGTGTTCCCAGGGAACTGGAGGGATCAGGAATTCCTGAGCTTGGGGCTGTGCAATGTCTAAGGAGAACTTGCTGGCACAAGAGTTTCTGAGGGATATGAGCAGCCTGTGAATCATGGAATTCATGGGGGCGAATTTGGGGTGGATTTAGGGTGGGGAGGGGTCAGGCTGCTCCCTAAAGTAAGGCTTTTAAACCATAGCACCAAAAATTGGGTTTATATTGTCCAAAAAGATCAGCAAGGAGGGCAGAAGTTGCCAGCTTAGGGCTGAATCAATAGATCCTATGCCTGATAGGGAAAAAAGGGAAAAAAAGCAGGATTTGTGGAGGTTTGTAGGGGAATGAGAAGTGGGGGAGCCTGGAGAGAGGCTCATGGTTTTATCCAGCTGAGCAAAATCGTTGAGGAGGACGCAAGAAAACCCTCCTGGTGCAAAATGGAGAGAGGAAAACATCAAAGCTGAGCTCAGGCCCATCCTCCTGATGCAAAGCCCTCGATCCATAAATCACAGGGAAGTGGGGGGTTGTTGGGACCAGTGACATTTTTAAATTATCCTGGAAAAGCGGCCGTAAAAATTGCACCGAGGGGAACGGCTCCGTGGTGTGCAGTTAAGGGGTGGAATCACTGGCTGAACAAAGCTCTTCCTGCCACAATTCCAGTGTTCCTCTGCCAAGAATTTTAACTTTCTAATAGCCCTTCCTGTGCTGGATGACAAAATGCCAGGCCAGCTCTGCTATCAGTGAGGCAAGGCCAGGATGCTTCCAAAGGGAATGTCTCACGTCTTGAATTGTTCCAGGGTGATGACATACCAAAAAAACCCAGGGAGAAACACCAGGAAAGGGAGAGGAAGGCTCTGTAAACCGTGTGCAACAAGCTCTGTTCCAATCCCTCCAGAAGAAGTCCTTTTTGACCACTCTTGGCCTCTCCAGGAGGTTTTGCCGGGGCAGAACGGAGCCTTTAATTGCAAATATCACCAATTTTCGCTCACCCCTTTCTATTTAGATGTTACTTATGTCCCTCTTTTGTCACCAGGGGCACAAAATCCCGTGTTTTCTGACGAACACAAGGCTCTATTTTTCACTCTGTCCAATCTCACCCCTGTTTCTGCACAGGGGAGAGGGATCTTTTCCACGAGCTCGGCTGGAACTCGAGAGCCGCTTTATTAGCCCCGTTTTCAACCTTCCTGCAAAACTCCTACAGAAGAGCTCATTGTTTTGGCCCCATTAAAAGCTCATTTCCATGGATTTGGGGTGGTTTGGAGGGTTCCATTCCTCTCCTCTGTGGTTTCTTTGTGCTTTCTGGGAGGGGAGGTCTCAGAGTCCCGTGAGTCGCCGTCGAGGCCTGACCTCTTCGCTACGTGACACGGGGATGTTTTCTCCATCAAGACCTGGGTTTTTTTTTTTTTAGCAGATGGAGAAGTTGGGGTTTCAACATGTCTGTGGGCACCGTTTTGGATGGGCTTTGCAGCCTCCAGCTCCTTCTGGAGCTCTGTAGCCTTTGGCTCCCAGCGTTTGCAGCCGTAAGGATCAGGCTCCGACTCCGAGCCAGAGGTGGAGAGCAGATCCAAAATCAACGTTTGCCTTGAATCCTGCCATTGTCTGCACAGCAGAGCAGGCAGAATGTTGCTTTAATTTTTAACAGAGGGCTGGAAAAGTGGTGGAGGAGCCAGGCTGGAGCTGGAAGGATTCCCTGCCCAGCGCCGGGTGTTAATGGGAGGTGGATGTACCCGTGTCGGGCTCTCCCTGGCTCAATGAATCCAAACCACTTCACAAAGGGAAAACCAAGAAGGCAAAAAAATGTGTGGTGGGGGAAGAACTGAAAGAACAACAAAGCCCAGAGCTCAGGTTCTCAAAGCACAGGATGTGCAAGGCTTGAGGAACGGCCTCTTTTCCTGCTCCTTGGGTTGCTGCTCTGGGCCGGGCTGGGATTTTCAGGGGGGAAAAAAAATTGCAGTTGGATTTAACCTCTTGAATTCACTGTTTTTCCTTAAGAAAGGAGTGGATTTGGTGCCCACACACCCCTTTGGATGACTGGCTGTGTTGTAGGTATCGATCTGGCCCCCAGCCCTCTGATGCAACAACTTTCCCAGTGCTACACACGAGTATTAAACTGGTTTTTTCACTAATAGTACAACCAGCTTCTGCTCCACAAAGCTCTTTTCCTTCCAGTGCTCTGTGAATTGTAACCCAAGGCAGGGCTGTAATTAAATGACAGGGCAGGCTGGAGTGATAAAATCTCTTTTTCACTGCAGGGGCCCAGGTGGGGGAAGTGTTTTCTGTCCTTTTGCTTTGCTGCCTTGGGAGGTTTCCGTCTGTCCCAGGGGCTCTGAGCATCAAAGAGCCAGAGGAGCATGGGAAGGGCTCAGGGGACATCTCAGGTGGTGGCTGAAGGCGGAATTTTAGTCCTAAAAAGCCAAGCAGGGAAGTGTCTTCCTGTTTTTAGTAGAATAGAATCATAGAATCACAAAAGAGAACCACAGAATGAAATCATGGAATATCCTGTGTGGGAAAGGATCCATGAGGATCACCCAGTCCAACTGCTGGCCCTGCCCAGGACACCCCAACAATCTCACCCTGGCCCTGAGGGGGTTGTCCAAACACTCCTGGAGCTCTGGGAGCCTTGGGAAGTGACCATGGGCAGCCTCTGGGAGAAGAACCTTTTCCCTAATTCCAGGTTAGACTGTGGATAACCCGCCCTGGGCGCTCGGGTTCGATTTTGTGGCTGTTGAAATCGAGGTTTCACTTGGTCCCTCCAGTCAAAGCTGCAGCCAAAGTAAAACAAGTTGTGTTTGTGACAGGTTGGGTGAGCAAGGACAGGGGGAAAGGTTGTTCCTCTGACCACATGGAGCTCCCACTGGTGGGAATCTTTAAATCCAAGCTGGAATTTCGAATGTCTCCGATTTGATTTTTATCTTTTGTTGGCACTGCAGAGCACTGTGCCCTCAGCACTGTGGAATCATGGAATGGGTTGGCTTGGAAAGGACCTTAAAGATTGTTGGATTCCACCCCCTGCCATGGGCAGGGGCACCTCCCACTATCCCAGGTTGCTTCAACCTGGCCTTGGACAATTCCAGGGATGGAGCAGCCACAGCTTCTCTGGGAATTCCATCCCAGCCCCTCCCCACCCTCAAAGGGAGAAATTCCTTCCCAATATCCCACCTAACCCTGCCTCTGGCACTTTGAAACCATTCCCCCCTTGTGCTGTCACAACAGCTGCTGCTAAAAAGTGCAGGAACTTCAGGAAGAGCTGATTGTGCCTGGAAATGGGAATAACAACCAACATCAGCTCAGCTACGGAGAATCCCAGACTGGTTTGGGATGGTTTGGGATGGGAGGGACCTTAAAGCTCATCCAGTTCCACCCCTGCCATGGGCAGGGACACTTCCCACTGGAGCAGGGGGAGATCAGAGCAGGATTAAACATCCCCTGCCTTTCTCCCTCCCACCTTCGGGGCTGCACTGGCACCTGCAGCCACTGCAGGGCACTGTGGGATCGCGATTCCCTTCCCAGCTCCAGCATTCCTCATTTCCCGCCGGACAAGGACCCGAGTCACCGCCCCTCGGGGTCACCCACATTAATTTCCCTACGGAATTTTACTGCTCCTTTCTCGTATCCGTCCTCACACCCAGGAGTTCTGGCTCCCAGGTGACCCTTTCCCAGAAAATCTGCCGGATGAGCTCTTCCAAAAATCCCCTCCACCCCCCTCCCACACGAGGGGTCTTTGCTGTTGTGGCTTTTTTTTTGGCAGATTTTCTTTGCAGATTAGTCTTTTATTTTTAGTTTAGTCTTGTTTTTTTGCAGATTAGTCTTTTTTTTTTAGATTAATTTTTTTTTTTTAGATTAGTCTTTTTTTTTTAGATTAGTCATTTTTTCTACATTACTCTGTTTTTTTAGGATAAGCCTTTTTTTTTTTTTGCAAATTAGACTTTTTTTTTATTAGTCTTTTTTTTTTTTAGATTAGTTCCCCTTTTTTTTTTTTTTTAGATTAGCCTTTTTTTTTTTTGCAGGTTAGTCTTTGCCCTGCAGCACCTCCAGCTCCACACGTGTTAATGCCATCAGGCCGCTCTTCCCAGCGGAAAAAATTCCCTCCAAGGACCAAACTCTGACCAGTTCCTTCCTGCCAGCCCCAGGCAGCAGAGAAAAAAGCCCCTTATCCATTCACAACAGCACCACAGGTTTTAGGATGTCATAAATAACGTTGTTTAACAGAAATAATTCATTTTACCAATGGGTTTGAGGAGGGTTTTTTTGCCACTGTAAAAACCATCAGGTGAAATATTCCTTCTGTTTTTTACCACCAACCAACTGCTTTGGGGGGATTAATTAATTAATTAGAGGTTGAATCTGATTCCAGCTCAGTTCCTGAAACACATTTCAGTTGCCAATTAAAAAAAATAAATCATAAAATCATTGAATCATTAAGGAAAAAAAAACCCTTATTGAGGCCAACCAAAGATGGCCCAAGCTCCAACTCTTGCTTCCAGACAATCCTTGGAGCCAAGTGCCCCCCAAGCCTTGAGCATTTAATTATATTGATCAAAAATTGAAATTAAACCCTCGGTGTGGGAGAGTCGTGTGGAGACTCCATGAACCCCTCGGTGTGGGAGATTCCTGTGGATACTCCATGAAACCCTTGGTGTGGGAGAGTCCTGTGGAGACTCCATGAAACCCTCGGTGTGGGAGAGTCCTGTGGAGACTCCATGAACCCCTCGGTTGGGAGAGTCTCCATGAGACTCCATGAAACCCTTGGTGTGGAAGAGTCCTCTGGATACTCCATGAAACCCTCAGTCTTGTAGAGACTCCATGAAACTCTTGGTGGGAGAGACTCCAAGAGACTCCATGAAACCCTGTCTTGTGGAGACTCCATGAGCCCCTCAGTGTGGGAGATTCCTGTGGATAGTCCATGAAACCCTTGGTGTGGGAGAGTCTTGGAGACTCCATGAACCCCTCAGTGTGAGAGAGTCTCCATGAGATTCCATGAAACCCTCGGTGTGGGAGAGTCCTGTGGAGAGTCCATGAAACCCTCAGTCTTGTGGAGACTCCATGAAACTCTCAGTGTGGGAGAGACTCCATGAGACTTCATGGATCCCTTGGTGTGGGAGAGTCCTGTGGAGACTCCATGAAACCCTTGGTGTGGGAGATTCCTATGGATACTCCATGGATCCCTCAGTGTGGGAGAGTCCTGTGGAGACTCCATGAAACCCTGAGTCTTGTGGAGACTCCATGAACCCCTCAGTGTGAGAGAATCTTGTTGGAACTCCATGAAACCCTTGGTGTGGGAGGGTCTTGGGAAGACTCCATGAAACCCTGAGTCTTGTGGAGACTCCATGAACCCCTCGGTGTGGGAGAGTGTCCATGAACCCCTCGGTGTGGGACAGACTCCATGAACCCCTCGGTGTGGGAGAGTGTCCATGAACCCCTCAGTGTGGGAGAGACTCCATGAACCCCTCAGTGTGGGAGAGTGTCCATGAACCCCTCGGTGTGGGAGTCTCCATGAACCCCTCGGTGTGGGAGAGTCTCCATGAACCCCTCGGTGTGGGAGAGTCTCCATGAACCCCTCGGTGTGGGAGAGTCTCCATGAACCCCTCGGTGTGGGAGAGTGTCCATGAACCCCTCAGTGTGGGAGAGACTCCATGAACCCCTCGGTGTGGGAGCCTCTTGTTGCCCGTAGCAGACCAGCGATGACCTGGAGCATCCCACGACCACCCCTAACCCCACTCCTGCCCCTCTTCGAGCCGGATCCGGGCGGGACAGGAGACTCTCCGAAGGCCAACCCCGCCCTGGGTGTGTTCTCTTGCAGACGTGGACGAGTGCGGGGCCATCTCCGGCGCGTGTGACGGCGGCGAGTGCACCAACACCGCGGGCAGCTACGTGTGCACCTGCCCCCGGGGCTTCATGACCAGCCCCGACGGATCCCGCTGCATCGGTGAGACCCTAAACCACGGCCCGGCCCCACAGGTCGTGCTCTGGAACCCACACTCCCCCAGGAGCCCTCCCCAGACCCCTCATGGGGTTTGGGTTCCGGGGCCATCCCGAATTCCCGCCGGAGTGGGGTGGAAGGTGTCTGGGTGGGATTGTGGTCTGTGAGGAAGGATCCTTGTGCTCCTGCCCCTGGGATCCTCCCAGCTTGCAGGAGGATCCCAGATATCCCTCCTTTTTCTCCTGCATGGAGAGTTATCCAGGGAGTGACCCCAGTACTCCCAGTACAAACTGTGGGCACGGGGTGTGGTTGGGTGGCCTTCCCAATCCAAGGGAAGGCTTGGGATCCTTCCCAGTGGTGGGAACAACCCCCCAACTGCCCATTCACCCACTTGCTCTGCAGAGGTGAAAGGGGGAAAGTTTTCCTCCAGGTGTTTATGAACCAGTGCAAATAAACAGGGAATTTTCTCACCTCCTCCTCTTCCCTGCCCAAAAATCCTAATTTTCCCAAGCTAAGGATCCACAGGGCTCCTTTGGCTCCATCTCCCTAAATTCAGCCTTTTGGAGGGGGTTGCTTTGCCCTGAGCTGGTTTTTTGGGAGAGGAAGAGGAGCTTCCCCAGCCCAGGAATCCCAGACACCCATCCCTGCCCCGGTGCTGGGATCACTGGGATGTGCTGGGAGCTCTCCCACAGCATCCAAGCCTGGCACCAGCCCAATTCCCAGTTTTCCATGGAAATCCCAGCCTTGTGGTGCCACGAGCAGCTCGGTGGGGTTGGTCTGTGCTGCTCCACCAGCTGATCCCTCTCCCAGTTCGGCTCAAAGTGGCCAAATTTCAAAGCTTCTTCCCCAAACTGGCCCTGAATCCAGGAAAGCTGAGCTTTCCTGCCCCCAGCCTAAAGCCTGGAGCGAATCTTCCACGTTGAACAGCTCGAAATTCCTTTCCAAAGGCTTGTAAATATTTGATGGGCCATCTCTCCTTGTGCCAGACAACAGTTCCTGTGATAAACAGACCAGTTTGGTGTTTGCTTGCTCTCAGCAGGGGCACTTGCTTGAGTCAGAATGAATCCCAGGATGTTTTCACCCAGTTCAGAAAGTTCACTTGCCTCCAGAAAGACCAGGACTGGGAGGATTTTGGAAGGAGGGACTGGCACAGAAAAGGCAAAGGTCGTTGTTGCTGCAATGCAAAATGTCAGGTAGAGCTGGAAATCCTGGGAATTAATAGAGCAGGGAAAAAAAAAAATAATAAAAAAAAGAAAAATCAGCTCCAGATTCTTTTCTATCCACGGAACCCGGAGCAAAATTAGACATGTTCTAATCCCACAAAGAGAAACGTTGTTGTCAAGTGTGAGTAAGAAGCAAAGCACGAGTTCCTCTCGTTTGGGAATCCGATGGATTTTTAACGAGGACAAAATTTCTTCTTCTCATCCCTGTTTGCCAGTCCCTGCCACGAGCCCGGAGGGAGAAGCGTGATGGATGAGTCACATGGACTTTTCCTTGAGACCAAAGCTAAATAAAAAATTAGAAAGCCCACGTTTAAAAATAGCCCCCGAGCTGATTTAGCTGCAGTGGATCCGAACTCCCCACGTCATTTCCCCCCGAGCTCATTTTGGGCCAGGGCCGTGTTTTTTTTGGCCAAACTCACAGTTACTCTTGGGTGTCGTTGCCCTGGGATCCAGATTTTTGCAGACTTTGCTTCCATGGTTGTGTTTTTGGTGGTTTTTTGGGGTTTTTTTTGAGAGTTGTGTGAAAACAAATCGAAGGAATGGCTGGGAAAATTGGGAATTAATAACTCATTTATTAATTATGGCCACTTATTTATAATTATGGCCATTTGTTAATAATGGCCACTTTTCAAGGATGAACAGCATCAGGAGAGAGACAGGAGAGACTGTCACACTGGTACCTCTGAGATGTTTAGGTTGGAGGTGACCACAGTGTCTATATATATATAAATATACATATATAAATATATATAGTATATAAAAATATATAAAATATAAAAATATATCATATATAAAAATATATAAAATATATAATATATAAAAATATATAAAATATAAAATATATAATATACAAAAATATATAAAATATAAAATATATAATGTATATAAATATAAAATATATAAGAATATAAAAATATAAATATATAAAAAATATAAAAATATAAAATATATAAATATATAAATGCATATAAATATATAAAATATATAAAATAAAAATATATAAATATATATATATCTCAAAGGGCACCAGCACTGGCTATGTGGTGTCTTGACATATTCCCCTCCCTTTTTAGTGATGCAAACACCTTTTTTTATTGCATTTGAATAATCTCCCGGAGTTTTTACAGCTGGAACAGCAAAACCTGGGGCTTGAGCTGATCCCCAACCTCATTAACTTCTCTCACTGCCCTGCCCAGTAAAACCCCCCGAGCAGCAAGGCTGGAGAAAGCCCGTCATGGTTTGAAATGAGCATTTATTGAACCCTTCAACCACCTGGGCTTGACACAAAGAGTCCAGTCCCACACGTGCTCAGAACAGTTTCATTCAGTTCTGCCTGTAAAAGCCGGGCTGGGAGGGGTTTTTGGGTTTTTTTTAGGCAGCAGAAGGATCTGCTCCAGCAGCCTGGGAGGGGTTTTTTTGTTGCTACAATGAGTTTTCTCTTCAAGAACAGCTTCAAAGGACGATTTTCCAAGGAGGGGAAAAACGGCCTTACAGATGCATTTGCAGACTTGCCCGTGCTGTTCCAGACCTTGCAAACCAGAACGTTGCTTTTTTAGCTCTTTTTTTTCCCCCTGGTAGTGCAGCAAAGCTCGAGGAGATTTGGGGCTGGTTTCTCTCTCTTGGGGCAGCATTGGCAGATTTACAGCCTCCAGTTCTGGGGGAGGCCAAGCTTTGCTTTAGCCTTGCCAAGTCCTGGGCTTGGGGAAGGTTTTGAGGGTGTCACTGAGGGCTTCACCTGCCTGGAGAGTTTTGTCCACTTGGGTCGTTTGTCCAGGAGAGAAAAGAGCAAGGGGAGGAAGGAAATCTGAGGCTCATGGAATCGTGGAATGGCTGGGGCTGGAAGAGACCTTAAAGCCCATCCAGTCCCACCCCCCTGCCATGGGCAGGGACATTCCCACTATCCCAGGTTGCTCCAACATGGCCTTGGACACTTCCAGGCACGTTTGGCTTTGGTCACTTGAGCTTCTCAATTTTTGCTCCTGACGAGACACAAAGGGAGGGAAACACCCTTAAATTCCTCTTCCTTAATTCCTGGGAAGCGGCACCAGAACTTTCCCATTCCCTCCCTCTCTCCCTGCTCCTGCCCCAGCTCCATTCCTTAGGATTTAAAGTGCAGGAATCCCCTGCAGGTGCAGGACAGAGCTCAGACACCTCGTGCAGACCACATGGAATGGGAAGAGAGGGTGTGGAATGGGAAGTTAGGGATAAGCCACACTGGATAACCTTCTATCCTGCTCCTCCTGGGCACCAGGACACGCTCCCCGTGGCCCAGCTGGAGTGCAAACCCTGCGAGATCCCAGTGGAAGGTCCCAAAACTCCATCTCCTGCCTCGTAAACCCTCCCCAGCCTTTCTGACCCAGAGACCTCAGCCAGACCTGTGGCTCCATCCCCCACCTCCTGGCACTCTCTAATCCCACTTGGAATTGCCCCTCCCGTCTCCCTGCAGCATTTTCTGCTTTCCTGAGGGGTTTTTGTGGAAACCCGTTCCCGAAGCAGCGGAGGAGGAGGAGGAGGAGGAGGAAGGAGGGCAGGACAAGCTGTTCTCCCACCTCCAGCGTGTGGGTGGCCCTGGAGGAGATCACAGAGGGACTGCAGGGACACAGCTCTTCCCACCCACCCCTCTCCCTGCCCGAGGCAGCTGCAGATGAGTTTTTAATTAGCTCTGACCTTCATTTCGGAGCGGGATTGTTGCAAACCGCGGCAGAGCAGCTGAGTTTAATAACCGGGGGCCAGACGGAACAAGGGCTGGAGCGTTTCCCCCGTGTCACACAAACTGCTGTGCCCCCTCCCCGCCTTGTCACGCTTGTCAGCACTTTGTCTGGCCGTGGGGAAGGAGCCTGAGCTCTCCAAGCCTCCCCTGTTCACAGCCTGGCTGTCACCCTGCCTGCCAGCCTTGGGGACATCCAGCAGGGACGAAAGGAGCTGGGTGGGGATCTCTGATGCCCCCGAAGGGTTTGTTTATTCCAAACTACCCCCCTCGGGTCTAGGAGTTGGTTTAAGCTCAGCCCTGAGCCCTCACAAGGATGACTCCCATCAGGGGGTCGAGGGGTGGCTTTTCCAAGTGGTCCCAAAATCCTGCCCTGGGTTGGTCAGAGAGGAGCTGCTTTTGGGAGTCAGAGGGGGCTACGGAGAATCACGGAGTGGTTTGGGGTGAAAGGGACCTTAAAGCTCAACCAGTCCCACCCCCTGGGCTTTCACTAGCCCAGGTTGCTCCAACCTGGCCTTGGACACTTTCCAGGGATGGGGCAGCCACAGCTTCTCTGGGAATTCCATCCCAGCCCCTCCCCACCCTGCCAGAGAGGAATTTCTCCCGAATATCCCACCTAACCCTGCCCTCTGGCAGTGGGAAGCCATTCCCCCCTTGTCCTGTCCCTCCACTTCTGCTGGATTACTGAAAATTCCCAAAACCAAGTAACCCCAGCCTGCTCCCTGTGTGGAAACACAGCCCTGCCACCCCCCAGCACCTGCTGGAACCTGCAGAGACGTGGGCAGTGCTCTTGCTTCACCAGAGATCCAGGCTTTGGGATGACCCAGGTGGCTTGTACTTCCCATCTTTAGGATTAGGAGCCAATCCAGTGTTGCATCAACCCCCTCTCTCAAATTTCCCTCCTCCAGGGGTGGCTTTGGTGGATGAAGTTTCCAAGGAGGGACCAGTTCCTGCTGAGGGGTGGGAGGGCTGTGCCTGAGGAAAGAGCTGCTGTTTTAGTCCCCCTGGCTTTAGATGGGGTCGGTGTCCTCTGCAGGGCTCTGGGATGGGACCACAGCCCACGGATCCGACAGCTCCAGGCAATTCATCTCCATTAGAGCCCAGGCTGATGTCAGCCCAGAGCCACAGCTGACACAGCAGAGGAGACTTTCTCCCTCATTAATCTCCTGGAGATGAGGGAGTGGAAGGTTCCAGGTTTTTCCTGGAGCTCTTGGTGCCAGGTGAAGCCTGCCAGACGTGTGAAAGACCCTCAGTCTGCTGGGCCTGGTCCAGAAGCCACACACACCCCACCCCGGTGCCAGGCTCAGTGTCTGTGGCTTTGACCACCATCCAGGGCTCCTTCTCCTCCCAGCTCAGTCCAGCCTGTGGGAATCAGCCCATGGCCTGAAACAGGAACAGGCTGGGCCGGAGGGATGTGGGATTGGGAACAGCTCCAGTCCCAGGAGATGCTGGGACCGCTGGGTGCTGGCAGGGAAAGCTTCCCCACGGGAAACCTGGGATGTGGGACAGTTCTGGGAAGGTCCTTGCTTGGACCTGAGGTTTGCAGGACACGCTGGACGGTGGTGGCAGCGCTGAGGGTCACTGGGAGGGTTGGACCTGGTCCCTCAGCCTCAGAGTGGGGTGGGAAATGTCCAACCACCTTGGTCTGGCGGTTCCCAGGGAAAACCAGGAGCAGGACTGTGCAGCCAAAGCTTCAGGAGTGGAGCAGGAATGGCTGGGGAGCGTCCTCTGCTGCCTGGGAACCCCTGAAACAAGAGCAGGAGGCAGTGCTGGGTTGTTTTTATGGCAGAGAAATGGTTTTGGTGGCAGGAGTCAGGGGAAAATACACCACTCTGGGTCCCACAGCCCGAGAGAGGGGAAGGTGCTGCTCCTCCTGTGGCCAAATTCGGGGCCTGTTGTGGTGTTACATTGGCCAGTGGCCAAACCTTGGTCACAAAATGGAACATAAATGAGCAAGGCAGACACAAGCAGCAGAGGAGGAACCTAAGGAATGGACATCTCAGCCCCAGGATGCAAATTGGTTGAATTTAGCCCAGAATGGTTCATCTGGCCAGCAGGGGAAGAGTCAAGGTTCCACCTCCCCTCTCCCAGCTGGTGTGGGCTCAGTGGGGGAACCTGCCCCTGGTGTCTCTTACCAGCCCAGAAACTGTAGAGAGGGAGAAGGGAGACACCTGGAAATAATCCAGATTTTGGGGGAAGGTGAGGAAGCCTGGGATGAGATGAGGGATCTCACCTGTTTTCTGCTCTGTAAATCCACCCAGAATCAGCTGGGTCAGCTCGTCCTTCCTGCAGGGCAAGGAGGGATTGCCCACGTGCTGCCCGTGCCTGGCTCTTGGTCTGGCTGCTTTTAAGAGCCTAAATGGGAGGCTGGGGCTGCCTGGGAGAAAAAGACTGGGACTGGGAGGATGGGAATGCGAGATTTAATCCTGAGAATGAGTCCTGGCCCTACCCGAAGCGTCGATGTGCTCCCGAGGGAGGTGCTGGAGAACCTCACGACGCGGGAGGACGAGGCAGAACGAGGGGCCGGGTTGGGATACGGGGCAGCCAGAAGAGATGCCGTTGGGAATGAGCCCTCAGAAGGCCACCAGGGTTCTGTGCTGGCACACTGTGCTGGCACATTGTGATGGTGTCTCCTCCTCTCCTCAGACCAGCGCATCGGGACGTGTTTCTCGGCGCTCATCGGGGGCCGCTGTGCCGGGGACCTGCCGGGCCAGTACACCAGGATGCAGTGCTGCTGCGACTCGGGGCGCTGCTGGGCCATCGGCCAGACCCCCGAGATGTGCCCTGTGAGGGGCTCTGGTGAGTGCCACACCACAGCTCTGCCGCTGCCCGGGCAGCTCCGGCCTGTGCCAACCCCGGCGGAGCCACCGGCGCGATGTGGGGAATCCTGGAATCGAGGGGGAGGGTTGGGTGGGGTGTTATGGAGGAGTAATATCCATTATTATTGTTTCTTCCTCCCCAGAGGGTGGTTGGGCACTGAACAGGCTCCCCATGGAATGGTTATTCCCCAAGGCTGCCAGAGCTTCAGGAGGGTTTGGATGATCCTCTGAGGGATTGTTGGGGTGTCCTGGTGATCCCAGGGGGTCCCTTCCCGCTCAGGATTCTACAGAAATCCTGCTGCATTGTTGCTGTGGATGTTTCTGTGTTTGTAGGGGACAAATGAAGCCCCAGCTCCTTAAATAAAGAGGAGCAGGGAGTGAAGAAGAACAAAAGCAAACCCTGGGGAACATGTCCAGAACTCTTGGATAACACTCTGAGGGACAGGGGGGGATTGTTGGGGTGTCTGTGCAGGGCCAGGGGTTGGACTGGATGATCCTTGTAGTCCCTTCCAACTCAGCATATTCTGTGATTGGAAAAGCCCTCCAGGATCATCAGGTCCAACCGTCCCCCAGCACTGCCAAGGCCACCACTAACCCCCCCTGTCCCCAAGTGTCACCTCCACACGTCTGTTAAATCCCTCCAGGAGTGGGGACTCCACCACTGCCCTGGGCAGCCTGTGCCAATGCCTGCCCACCCTTTCCATGAAGAAATTCCCCCTGATCCCCAACCTAAACCTCCCCTGGCACAGCTTGAGGCCGTTTCCTCTCGTCCTGTCGCTTGTTACCTGGGAGAAAAATCCCACCCCCCATCCATGGAACACCCAGGGAAGGTCACCTGGGGATGCTGGTTCTCCTGCCTGGGTCTCAGCTGAAGCTGAGCCAGATGAGCCGAGCCAAGGCAGGAATTCATCCCTTTCCTCCCACTCCTTCAGCTCTCCTTGGCTCCCACCATAACTGAACCTTGGGATGAGCCCAGGCAGCGGGAGGCCTGGAGGAGTCCCAGAGGTGTAGATCCATCTCTCTGCATCTGGAGGAGGCCCAGAGACGTAGATACATCTCTCTGCATTTCTTTTTTCACCCCTAACTCCGAGCAGGGCAGAGCTATTCGATGCCTGGCACCTCCTGTGTGTCCCATCCTTCCCGGCGGGAAGGGAGCCCGCGGTGCCAACTGTGCCAAGCGCCCCAAAAACCTGCTGCCAGACACCTTGGCGAGCTGTGTGTCCTCACCTGCTGCGGGGTGAAGGGTGTTCAAGCCCTCCCCACCCCATGTACCCCATTCCCACCACACCCACCCGCTCGGCTCCCCGCGGATCCGTCCCCATCCCGGGATTCAGGCCCCTCAGGAGAAGCCCTGAGGCAGCTGTTTTGTTTCAGACGAGTACCGCAGGCTCTGCATCGAGGGACTCCCGGTCGTGCCAGGCTTCCCTGGGAACTTTCCAGGAATCCCTGGATTCGGGCCCAACGGCGTCGGGCCGGGACTCAACGGGCCCGGAGGCATCGGACCAAACGGGGCGAACGGACAAGGCGGGATCCCAGGGCTGCCTGGAATGGGCCCAGGAAGCTCGAGCATTGGTAATTAAACTCCTTTCTCCCCGTGCTGACCCCTCTTTAGGCTGCCTGGCTGGGAGCAGAGCGTGTTCCTTCGTGCTGGAATGCTGGAATGCTGCTCCCGGCACACCCGCGTTCTTCGACAGCTCCACGGTGTGTCCCGACCCTAAAGGGGGGAGTGGTGGGATGTGACAGGAACACTGTGCAGGACACTGAGCCCACAAACACATCAAACAGCGTCTGCTGGCACAGCAGCACGGCCGGGGTCGGCTCCAGTCTGGAATCTCTCCCCAATCACCCAACAGGAACGAAGCCTTTCAAACAATTACCGGACGGGAACAAAGCTTTCACGTCACCACCTCACCCTCTGCCTCCCCAAAACAAAGCTGCTCCCCCACCAGCTTGGGCCCCCCTGTGCTGTGCACCCCGATGCAGCTCCTTGCTGAGGGCTCAAGCTTGTGGGGATGCGCTGGGTGGCCCCAAATATTGACCCCCACCTTGTTTTGGAGGGGCTTGGAATTGATTCCCGTCCGATCCCAGTCAGGTGGGATTGATTCCCATCTGATTTCAGAGGGGCTGGGATGGATTCCCACCTTGTCTCAGAGAGGCTGAGCCCCCTTGTGTCTGGTGGTGTTTTTATCTAGACATATCCCAGAGATTTTCCAAGGCCTTTGGCCCTGGGATGAGCTCAGCTGGTCCCGGCAGGGTGCTGATAACACCAGGCTGGTGGCTTTGATCTCTGTGTGGGCCAGTCACTTCAGAGCTGGACTTGATGGTCTTTGTGGGTCCCTTCCAGCTCAGAACAGTGGGGAGGGGGCACAGCAGCCCCTTGTAGACCCTTCTGGGTCTGGGGGTCCTGCTCAGGGCCCGGGAGCATCTCGGGGCTGTCATGGTTCCGATGTCCCCACCCTGAGCCCTGGGGACAACCGAGGGCTCCGGAACCTTCTCCCTGATGCTGTTTCTGTGCTTCCCAGGAACTGCCACGTTGAACCAGACCATTGACATCTGCAAGCACTTCACCAACCTGTGCCTGAACGGGCGCTGCATCCCCACCCCGTCCAGCTACCGCTGCGAGTGCAACATGGGCTACAAGCAGGACGTGCGTGGGGAGTGCATTGGTGAGTGGCCTCTGCTCCAGATGGGCCCTGGGCCTGCTCCTAAAGCACCTCCAGCTGCTGCACCAACACCAGGGAAGGTTGGGATGGATCTCAGGGAAAGGTTGTTCCTCCCTAGATGGTGGTTGGGCACTGACCAGGCTCCCCAGGGCAGTGGGCACGGCCCCAAGGCTGCCAGAGCTCCAGGAGGGTTTGGATGATCCTCTGAAGGATTGTTGGGGTGTCCTGGTGATCCCTGGGGGTCCCTTCCCACTCAGGATATTCCAGGATTCTACAGAAATCCTGCTGCATTGTTGCTGGGGATGTTTCTGTGTTCGTAGGGGACAAATCAAGGCCCAACTCCTTAAATAAAGAGGGGCAGGGGGTGGAGAAGAACAAAGGAAAACCCTGGGGAACATGTCCAGAACTCTTGGATAACACTCTGAGGGACAGGGGGGATTGTTGGGGTGTCCTGTGCAGGGCCAGGAGTTGGATTGGATGATCCTTAGGGGTCCCTTCCAGCTCAGGATGTTCCATGATTGTATGATGATTAATGAACAATCCAGGCTGCAACTTTGACTGGAGGAACCAAGTGAAACCTCAGTCTCAACAGCCACAAAATGACACCCAAGTGCCCAGAGTATAATTATATCCACAGTATAACCTGGAATTAGGGAAAGGTTCTTCCCCCAGAGGGTGGTTGGGCACTGCCCAGGCTCCCCAGGGCAGTGGGCACAGCCCCAAGGCTGCCAGAGCTCCAGGAGGGTTTGGACAACGCTCTGAGGGACAGGGTGTGACTCTTGGGGACAGTCCTGTGCAGGGCTGAGGGTTGCACTGGATGATCCTTGGGGGTCCCTTCCAACTCAGCATGTTCTGTGGTTCTGTGTTCCCATCAGAGCTTCCCACAAGAGGCTGGAGACAGAGGGTGGAGGGATCATGTCAGATGGGAGGATGGAAAATTTTCTCTGTCTTTATGAAAATGGAACTTCAGTGACAAAGCAAAGGGAAAGTTGGTGTTTTTCTCAAGACACACCCACAGAGATTTTCAAAGGCATTGACCTGGTGGCCTTTGATCATGGTGTGGCTTCACCAGTGAAAAAGAGGAGAGTTACAGGTGTCATCTACTTCTGCAAGGCCTTTCAGATCACTCCCTGCACCATCCTTAGCTCTGAGTTGGAGTGGTGTGAGTTGGGTGGATAAGGAATTGTCTGGAGGGTTGTGTCCAAATTATCCCAGTTCAGGTGGAAACCAGGAACGAGTGGTGGTGTCCCCAGTGGTCCACACTGGGACCAGCACTGTTAAACACCTTCCTCAGTGACACAGACTGGGATTGAGTGTCCTCGTGCAGGTGACACCACGTTGAGGGGGATCCTTGTTGGGGTGCTGCCATCTGAGGGACCTTGCTGTCAGCACAAGGGGCTCAGCACCTCCCCAGCCCTTCTTGTGCCTGTCCTGGGAGCTGGTGGTGTCTCCTGGACGCTCAGGGTGTGGTGTTTTCCCCTGGCAGATGTGGACGAGTGCTCCAGCAGCCCCTGCGTGCACGGCGACTGCGTCAACACCCCGGGCTCCTACCACTGCAAGTGCCACGAGGGCTTCCAGAGCACCCCCACCAAGCAGGCCTGCATTGGTAAGGGTTGTCCCTCTCCTTTTGATGAGCTCCAGGGGTGTCAGAGCCCTGGGAACCAAAGGGGAATGGCTCTAAAGGGGAAACAAAGTGAGGAGCCCTCTAATGCCAACCAACCTCCAGCCACGTGTGTGTGTGGTGGGATCTGTCTTGGAGAAGTTCCCTCTGCCTTAATCTGCCTTAAAATTGCTTGGTGACAATCAAGGAAGCCACAGAGTCCTTTCCAAGAGCAGAACTCTGTTTAAGGGATTTTATTTGGCAGAAGATGGGGTTTTGAGGCGAATCTGTATCGGTGTAGGACGCCCAGCAAGGTTGTTCTCTCAGGGCCTTGCAGCACAAAGATGAGGGACTGCTAAAAGAGAATCACGGGAAGGAAACATTCCACCACGTGAAACAAGAAGCAAAGGCAGATTTCCCTGTGGAATTCTTAACTTTTCCTCTCTTTCCAACCAAATGGTTTCCAAAGGACCCCTCGGTTTGCAGCACGAAAAGCTTTCCGAATTTCCCCACTAGACGTTTTTGAGGCGAATTCTTCTGGAGTCTGAGAGCACTTGGCTGGTTTTCTCATGGAGATTATTAAACTGGAGATTATTAAACTGGAGATTATTAAGGTGCTCCTACCTTGCTGTGTCCCTCTCCTGGCAGACATCGATGAGTGCATCATGAACGGGGTGATGTGCAGGAACGGCCGCTGCGTCAACACCGACGGCAGCTTCCAGTGCATCTGCAACGCTGGCTTTGAGATCACCCCTGATGGCAAGAACTGTGTTGGTGAGGCTCCTGGTGGCCCCTGGGGAGGCTGGGACTGGGCTGGGATGATGTTCTCCCTCGGGGTCGAGGGTTGGTTTAATCAGATCTCCTTAAATCTCCTTCCTACCCCTGTGCTCCCTTCAGCTCTAGGGTGTCTTAAAATGAGAGAGCTCAAGTGGGGAGGGGTTTTTATAAGGCTGTGAGTGCTCCTGTGGGTTTTGGGGTCCAGGAGCATCAGCAGGGCTGGGTTTGGAAGCAGGACATGCTCAGCAGCTGGTGTCTGAGTCTTTCACTGGCTGAGAGTACCGGGGGTGCAGCAGGACTTCTTCCCACCAGGAAAGGGGGGAAAGAAAGTTCCCAGCAGGACTTCTCCTTCTTCTCCCCAGGAGAAGCAGTGGGAAGGTGCCCCTGCCCATGGCAGGGGGTTGGAGCAGATGCTGTTTAAGCTCCTTTCCATCCCAAACCATCCCTCTGCCTCGAGGATTAGCACCCACTGCAACAAGAGTTTGAGATGGGACTCAGAGGGTTTTTGAGCACAGGAGGGTCTTGCTGCTGCTCTCAGGCTCAGCCCAGATGTTTGTCCTCCCCAGACCACGACGAGTGTGCCACCACCAACATGTGCCTCAACGGGATGTGCATCAACGAGGACGGAAGCTTCAAGTGCATCTGCAAGCCCGGATTCGTTCTGGCTCCCAACGGGCGCTACTGTGTCGGTGTGTGGGTCCCTGAGCTTGTTCCCTGCCCATTCCCATTCCCTGGGGTTACTGGTGTGACTCAGAGCACGGGGAGCTGAGAACAACCAAGGCTGTTGCCCGGCAGCTCCTGCTCTGCCACCAGAAATCTGCCTCTTCCCCCCCAGAACGGGCACGAGGGAAAATGTTGATGTGTCCTTCTGCCCCTCCCCGTGTGTCCCTCACCCCTCCCCGTGTGTCCTTTGCCCCTCTCCACGTGTCCCTCACCCCTCCCCGTGTGTCCCTCACCCCTCCCCATGTGTCCTTCACCCCTCCCTGTGTGTCCTTCGCCCCTCTCCACATGTCCCTCACCCCACTCTGTGTGTCCTTCACCCCTTTCTGTGCATCCCTCACCCCTCTCCCCATGTCCTTCACTCCCTCCCCATGTCCTTCACCCTTTCCACATGTCCCTCACTCCTCTCCACATGTCCCTCACCCTCTCCACGTGTCCTTCACCCTTTCCACGTGTCCTTCACCCCATCTATGGGTTTTTCTGCCCTCTCCATGTGCCCTTCACCCCTTTCTGTGTGTCCCTCACCCCTCTCCATGTGTCCTTCACCCTCTCCACGTGTCCCTCGCTCCTCTCCACGTGTCCCTCGCTCCTCTCCACGTGTCCCTCACCCTCTCCACGTGTCCCTCCACTCTCCACGGGGTCCCTACCCTCTCCACGTGCCTTCACCCACCTCTCTTTCCACGTGTCTCTCCTCCCCCCACGTGTCCCTCCCCACCCCATCATGTGTTTTTCTCCTCCTCATCCGTGCCCTCACCTCTCCATGTGTCCTTCACCCTCTCCACGTGTCCCTCACCCTCTCCACGTGTCCCTCACCCTCTCCACGTGTCCCTCACCCTCTCCACGTGTCCCTCACCCTCTCCACGTGTCCTTCACCCTCTCCACGTGTCCTTCACCCTTTCCACGTGTCTCTCACTCCTCCCCACGTGTCCCTCACCCCTCCCCACGTGTCCTTCACCCCATCTATGTGTTTTTCTGCCCTCTCCATGTGCCCTTCACCCCTTTCTGTGTGTCCCTCACCCCTCTCCGTGTGTCCTTCACCCTCTCCACATGTCCCTCACTCCTCTCCACGTGTCCCTCACCCCTCTCCACGTGTCCCTCACCCCTCTCCACGTGTCCCTCCCCCTCTCCACGTGTCCCGCACCCTCTCCACGTGTCCCTCACCCTCTCCACGTGTCCCGCACCCTCTCAACGTGTCCCTCACCCTCTCCACGTGTCCCATCACAACCTCTCCCTGTCCCTCAAAGTCCTCTCCACGGTCCTCACCCGCTCCACGTGTCCCTCACCCCCTCCCCACGTGTCCCTCACCCCTCCCCACGTGTCCCTCACCCCTCCCCACATGTCCCTCACTCTTCCCCACGTGTCCCTCACCCCCCTCCACCTGTCCCTCACCCCTCCCCACATGTCCCCGTGCCCGTGGGCAGCTGACCCCCCCCGCCGGTGTCCCCTCCTTCCCTCAGACATCGACGAGTGCGAGACCCCCGGGATCTGCATGAACGGCTGGTGCATCAACACCGAGGGCTCCTTCCGCTGCGAGTGCCTGGGCGGGCTGGCCATCGGCGTGGACGGCCGGGTCTGCGTGGACACCCACATGCGCAGCACCTGCTACGGGGGCATCAAAAAGGGCACCTGCGCCCGCCCCTTCCCCGGCGCCGTCACCAAGTCCGAGTGTTGCTGCGCCAACCCGGACCACGGCTTCGGAGAGCCCTGCCAGCCCTGCCCGGCCAAGAACTCGGGTGAGCTACGGCTCTTCTTTCTCCTCCACCCTCTGGAGGGTGGGTGGGCACTGCCCAGGCTCCCCAGGGCGGTGGGCACGGCCCCAAGGCTGCCAGAGCTCCAGGAGGGTTTGGACAACACTTTCAGGCACAGGGTGGGATTGTTGGGGTGTCTGGGCAGGGCCAGGAGTTGGACTGGATGACCCTTGTGGGTCCCGTCCTCCTCAGGCTGTTCCAGGATTCTACAATGATTAATGAGCAATCCAGGTTAATCCAGGCTGCAACTTTGCCTGGAGGAACCAAGTGAAACCTCAATTTCAACAGCCACAAAATGACACCCAAGTGCCCAGGGCGTAATTATATCCACAGTATAACCTGGAATTAGGGAAAGGTTCTTCCCCCAGAGGGTGGTTGGGCACTGCCCAGGCTCCCCAGGGCAGTGGGCACAGCCCCAAGGCTGCCAGAGCTCCAGGAGCATTTGGGTGATGCTCTTGGGCACATGGGGATGGTCCTCTGCAGGGCCAGGAGCTGGACTGGATGATCCTTGTGGGTCCCTTCCAACTTGGCACATTCTGTGATTCTGAGCATGTAAAACCCCAGGAAGGTGCTCAGAGCCCTCCTGATGGCTTTGGCAGCTTGGCAGTGACACAGGAAAGCCACAGGCAGAGGGAAAGGGGTGCCAGGCAGTCCACAAACAAAGACTGTGTCCCCAAATCTGGTGCTGATCTCACGACAGGGATGTTGGACTCCAACTGGGAGCATCAGCTTTAAAATCCACGCTGTGTGAGCACAAACAGGCCCTGCTGGGAAGCCTGGAGCTGACATTCCAACAAACAAACAAACAATAAATGCAGAGTTACTGGCACTGGGTGCAGTGCCCAGCAAAGCTCATGGCTCTGCTGTCCTTTCTCCACAGCGGAATTCCAGGCTCTCTGCAGCAGCGGCATCGGGATAACGGCTGATGGCAGAGGTTTGTGCAGCCCAAGCCCTGGACTCGTCTCCTGTCACCCTCAGGGTTTGGTCACACCCTCCTTTTGGGTTTGGTCATGTCATCTCCAGGTTTTTGTGTTTGTGGGTTTGGTGGTTTCATCTCCAGCGGTTTTGGGTTTTTGGGTTTGGTGGTTTTACCTCCAGGGTTTTGGGGTTTTGGGTTTGGTGGTTTCATCTCCAGGGTTTTGGGTTTGTGGGTTTGGTGGTTTCATCTCCAGGTTTTGTGGGTTTGATGGTTTCATCTCCAGGTTTTGGGTTTTTGGGTTTGGTGGTTTCATCTCCAGGGTTTTGGGGGTTTGTGTTTGGTGGTTTCATCTCCAGCTTTTGGGTTTGTGGGTTTGGTGGTTTCATCTCCAGCGGTTTTGGGTTTTTGGGTTTGGTGGTTTTACCTCCAGGGTTTTGGGGTTTTGGGTTTGGTGGTTTCATCTCCAGGGTTTTGGGTTGGTGGGTTTGGTGGTTTCATCTCCAGGTTTTGTGGGTTTGATGGTTTCATCTCCAGGTTTTGGGTTTTTGGGTTTGGTGGTTTCATCTCCAGGGTTTTGGGGGTTTGTGTTTGGTGGTTTCATCTCCAGCTTTTGGGTTTGTGGGTTTGGTCGTTTCATCTCCAGGTTTTGTGGGTTTGATGGTTTCATCTCCAGGTTTTGTGGGTTTGATGGTTTCATCTCCAGGGTTTTGAGTGGCACCGGGAGTGATGTGGCACCGGGAGGCTGTGCCAGGAGAGCCTTGGCACTGCTGGCTGTGCTGGGGGGTTGGCACAGCCCATGTATCTGTGAGAGCTGAGCGTGAGGGGGCACAGGGGGGGCTTGCAGAGCCTGGATGGGTTTTAATGCCTGCAAGACCCTCCCTCCGTGCCAGTGGGTGGGATGTGAGTTGGGCACAGGGAGGAGGAGAAACGGGCACTGTGGGATTTTTTCCCCCCCTCCCCAAACCACCACGAGCTGGTGTTGAGTAACTCTCCCTGAGGATTGAGGGCTGGATTCCTGGCACCCCTGTGGGAGCTGCGTTTCTGGGGATGCTCCCACGGAGTTTGGCTTCGCTCCCTGCTTTGATGGGAACGACTGAGCGTGACCAACTCCATCCTCTTGGTTGTTTCCCTCCCCTCTTGGTTGTTTCCCTCTGGCTCCTCCGGGGTGGGAGAGGGAGGTGATAAGTGTGTGTGTGTGTGTGTGGGTGTTGCCAAGGGGCTGCTTTGAGTCACAGTGCCAGCCCTGGGCAGTGCTTGGACCAGCAGGGAGAGAACAAAGCAGCCAGATAACAACCTCTCAAAACCTTCCAAATGGGAATGAGCCAGAGGCAAAACCCTGGTGACTTCTTGGGCTTCCAGCCAGGGCACCGTGTCCTGGCCAGAGTCAGGCTCAGGGTAATGATAAGGCTCTTTCTAGCAAGGAATTGTGTCATATTTTAGTATCCCAGCCCAGACTTCTCCATTCCAGAAAGACAAATGGCCAAATTAACCAGGTCCATGAAAATGTGCTGGATACTTAATGAAATATCAGATGTAAGTCTTTGTGCAGGCAAGTGAATGAAGCCCAGAGAGCTCAACAGATCACGTTTACTGAAACAAGAACTTCACTGATTGTATCAGTCACTTTGGCAGCTCATAAATAGACTTTGATACTAATATTTAATCAGTTTGATGGGTTAAGTGAGAAATGTCTCTTTGATTCTTCAGATCTGAGAGTATGGAACCAATAATCTCTAGGTGTAAATATGCATTTGACCAGAATCTCTTGGTCTTCATCCACCTTTAACATATTAAAATCAATACAGCATAAAATAGTCTGAAAATATATATATGTATCAAGCCCTGGTCAACCCAACCCTGCCCACAGGCACACTCCAAGCTCTCCAGGGCTGCTTTTCCCTGGATGGAACTGAACTCCAACTGCCTGGAGACAAAGGCCAGCAGTGTCTGGGAAGGGCTGGCCTGGGCCTGTGGCCATCTGGCACCGTGGCACTGCCAGGGCACTGCTGGGCCTGCCCTGGGCTGGTTCTTGCCAGGGTGAAACCTCTTTGCCCAGACTCCAAAACAAGCAGGGAGGTGATGCTGCTGCAGAGGAAGAGGTGCTGCCCACCTGGCTGCCACCCTTCTGGGGCACTTGGTGCTGAATGCAGGGATAATTTATCCCAGAGCTGAGCACCGGGATAAAGGTGCTCTTGGAAGACTCAGGAATGTGACAGAAGGAGCTGAGAGCCCTCCTGGAACTGGGCTTATCTCATCCCCTTATCCAGCTCCTCCTGAGCTCAGAGCTCTGTGCCAGATCAGCTGTGTATCCCCAGCTCCACAGCTCCAGAGGGAGAGGAACAACGTTCCCCAGGATATACTGGATCAAAGCAGGAAAGTAGGCAGGGCAGGGAGAAGTGGTGGATGCCCCTGCTGGGATGTGTTCAAGGCCAGGCTGGACAGGGCTTGGAGCAACCTGGGCTAGTGGAGGTGTCCCTGCCCATGGCAGGGGGTGGGACTGGGTGGGCTTTAAGGTCCCTTCCCACCCAAACCAGTCTGGGATTGTGCTTCTGGCTGTGGGTGGACACCGAGGAACGATGAGGGCTGGGGAGATGGAATGTTCTGATGTTTCCCTTTGCTGTGGTCCATCCCATTTGACTTTTCTCTCTGCCAGACATCAACGAGTGTGCCCTGAACCCAGACATCTGCCCCAACGGGATGTGTGAGAACCTGCGGGGCAGCTACCGCTGCATCTGCAACCTGGGCTACGAGTCCGACCCCACGGGCAAGAACTGCGTGGGTGAGTCCAGGGCACGGGCTGGGCAGAGGGGGGCAGGAGCCAGAACCTCCAGGTGATGCCCACAAACCCTGTCCCCACTCAGTGCAGGGCACTGAACACCCTGGGGCAGGAACAGAGTGGTGTCCTTTGGGCCCCTCTGAGCCCAAAGTAAAAGGAGAGGGGAAAAACCTGTTGGTGAGAGTGGTGGTGCAGTCTGGTCAAGAGTGGTGGTCTCAGTCTGGTTGAGAGTGGTGGTCTCAGTCCTTCTCTGGATCCCACCAGTGGTTAAAAAAGTCCCCAGACTCCAAGATTATATATCCTCAGGTTCAGGCGGGAATGCCCAGTGCCTCCCTCAGGGAGGGGAGTTCCACACTGGGTGTGAGGGCAGGAGCACCCTCCTGTCTCCCAGGCCTCTGAACACCCAGTTTATGGCCTGAGGAGTCAGGGCTGCTCTGGGCAGAGGGTGTAAATGGTCTGTTGATAACAGTTTCTGGGCAATGGCATGGAAGGCTGTAGAATGCCCAGTTTTGGGTTACACCCATGCAGTGATGAACTGGTCCCAGCTGTTCTAACCAGGACACTCACGAAGGTGCCCGTGAGAACCTGCATGGACATGATTGAACGTCTTGGATTGTCTCACTGTGAGGGTGGAGCTGAACTTCTGCTCCTCCCAGGCTCTGTGGGGCCGGTGCTGTGGCTCAGGAACCCCTTCTCTCCCTGTCCCCAGATGTTGATGAGTGCACTGTCAACCGTCTGCTGTGCGACAACGGGCTGTGCAGGAACACCCCCGGCAGCTACACCTGCACCTGCCCCAAGGGCTTCGTCTTCAGGACAGAGACGGACACCTGTGAAGGTAACGGGGCTCTGGAGCCACCACAAACAGCTCCACGGGGTGGAAAAACCCGTGGCCTGAGGGCCTACCTGAAAGGCAGCTCAAGGTCTGCCATGCCTTTGGTTCCCTTTCGACCACAGCGCTTGGAACTTGAGCATCTCCAGGGGTTTGGGTTGGGGGGTTTGGTGGTTTCATCTCCAGGGGTTTGGGTTGGGGGGTTTGATGGTTTCATCTCCAGGGGTTTGGGTTGGGGGGTTTGATGGTTTCATCTCCAGCTTTTAGGTTGGTGGGTTTGGTTGCTTCATCTCTGGTTTTTGGGTTTGATGGTTGCATCTCCAGGTTTTGGGTTTGTGGGTTTGGTGGTTTTATCTCCAGGGGTTTGGGTTGAGGGGTTTGGTGGTTTCATCTCCAGGGGTTTGGGTTGGGAGGTTTGATGGTTTCATCTCCAGGGGTTTGGGTTGGGGGGTTTGGTGGTTTCATCTCCAGGGGTTTGGGTTGAGGGGTTTGGTGGTTTCATCTCCAGGGGTTTGGGTTGGGAGGTTTGATGGTTTCATCTCCAGGGGTTTGGGTTGGGGGGTTTGGTGGTTTCATCTCCAGGGGTTTGGGTTTGTGGGTTTGATGGTTTCATCTCCAGCTTTTAGGTTGGTGGGTTTGGTTGCTTCATCTCTGGTTTTTGGGTTTGATGGTTGCATCTCCAGGGTTTTGGGTTTGGTGGTTTCATCTCCAGGGTTGTGGGTTTCTGCATTCAATGGTTTCATCTCCAGCTTTTGGATTTGTGGGTTTGATGGTTTCATCTCCAGCTTTTGGGTTGGTGGGTTTGATGGTTTCATCTCTGGTTTGTGGGTTTGATGTTTTCATCTCCAGGGTTTGTGGGTTTGATGGTTTCATCTCCAGCTTTCGGGTTTGGTCATTTTATCTCCAGGGTTTTGGGTTTTTGGGTTTGGTTGTTTCATCTCCAGCTTTGGGGTTTGTGGGTTTGGTTTTTTTTTTCCCTAAGGGTGAAGTTTCACACTTCCATCAAAGGAGTGGACACCCAAACCCAGAACATCTGGGCTTTTCAGTGCCTGCAAACCAGAACCATTTCCTCCAGGCCCCTGAAATTTTAGCTGAAGCCTGACCAAAATTGCAAGTTTTAGGGCATTTGATTGAAAGGTTGGGTTTTGGAGTGGGAGAAATTGTTTCCTGTCTGCAAAGTCCTCAGATATTTGAGAACTGGCACTTGGCACAGGAAAGTTTAGTGAAAAAAAGCAGATTTTCTGTAAAGGAAGTGAAAAAATGGCATTTTATACATTTTATATCCTTCATAGATGATTATATATTTCGCATATTATTGTATTTTCTATTTTAGATATTTTAGATATTTAGATATTACACATTTTATATCCTTACATATCCTTCATAGGTTATTATATATTTTACGTATTATTATATTTTATATTTTAACTATTTTATATATTTATATATTACACATTTTATATCTTTTATATCCTTCATAGATGATTATATATTTTACCTATTATTGTATTTTATATATTAACTATTTGAGATATTTATTTATTACACATTTTATATCTTTTATATCCTTCATAAATTATTATATATTTTACCTAATATTATATTTCCTCTTCTAGCTATTTTAGATATTTACATATGACAGATCCTATACATTTTATATCCTTCATAGACTATTATATATTTTACGTACTATTTTTTAATATCTTTTATTTCATTCCCACATTTAAAAAAATAACTTAAAAGCTCAATTAAAACCGCCAATCTCCACGTTCTTTGCTGCCACCTCCCCCAGTTCTGGGCCCAGAAATTTATCCCCCCTGGTGACTGTCCCTTTGTCCCCCCGTGACTGTCCCTTTGTCCCCCCAGACATCAACGAGTGCACGTCCAACCCGTGTGTGAACGGCGTGTGCCGGAACAACGCCGGCTCCTTCGCCTGCGAGTGCTCCCCTGGCAGCAAACTGGACCCCACTGGCACCATCTGCGTGGGTAAGGAGGGACCTTCTCCTGGACTGGGCATCCCAGTGCCCACCAGCACCCCTGGCTGGGCATCCTTGGCGCCTTCCTGGCATTCCGAGCGCACGGATGGTGGGATGAGGGGGACCGGCCTCAAGCTGGAGGAGGGAAGGGTTAGGTTGGGTGTTGGGGGGGTTAAATTCCTCCCTGGGAGGAGGGAACCAAACACCTCTCAGAGCTGTGGAATCGTGGAACGGTTTGGGTTGGAAGGGATCAAAAAGATCACAGAGTTTCAACCCTTCCCCGGGAGAGGGGGGAGGCCCTGGAATGGTTTTCCCAGGGAAGCTGTGGCTGCCCCTGAATCCCTGGGAGTGTCCAAGGCCAGGTTGGAGAAGAAAAGGTTCCAAGGAGACCTTAGAGCTCCTTCCGGGGCCTGAAGGGGCTCCAGGAGAGCTGGAGAGGGATTTGGGACAAGGAATGGGGGGACAGGACAAGGGGGAATGGCTTTCCACTGCCAAAGGGATAGGTGGGATATTGGGAAGGAATTCCTGGCTGTGAGGGTGGGGAGGCCCTGGCACAGGTTTTCCCAGAGAAGCTGTGGCTGCCCCATCCCAGAAAGTGTTCAAGGAGAAGGGAAGGCTCCAGGGAGACCTGAGAGCCCCTTCCAGGGCCTGAAAGGGCTCCAGGAGAGCTGAAGAGGGACTGGGGACAAGGGATAGAGGGGACAGGATACAGGGAATAGCTTCCCACTGCCAGAGGGCAGGGTTAGGTGGGATATCAGGAAGGAATTCTTGGCTGTGAGGGTGGGGAGGCCCTGGCACAGGTTTTCCCAGAGAAGCTGTGGCTGCCCCATCCCTGGAGGTGTCCAAGGCCAGCTTGGAGCAACCTGGGCTAGTGAAGGTGTCCCTGCCCATGGCAGGGGGTGGCACTGGATGAGCTTTAAGGTCCCTTCCGACCGAAACCAGTTTGGGATTCCATGAGCCTTTGACACCTCTCCTTCCCACTCAGTGTTCCCTTGGAGTTTGGTGCCAATTAATGTCTCTCCTGCCTCCAGGGAACCCGGAAAGCTGCAGCCTCAGGCTGTGCTGCACCCCCACACAGGGTCCCAGGGGAACCCAGGGTCCCTATGGGGTGCCAGGGGATCCTTCAGGGCATCAGGATGGTGGGTTCTCCCTCAGCAGATGGGTTGGGGGTGTGGTGACATTAGGGCACGTCGAGAAAAAGTGGATCCTTTGTCATCAAGACCATGGGAAGGTTCCCACTTCCCACTCCTCGATGGTCAGGGCCTTGCAAAGCATCACAGGACAGATGGATAAAGGACTATTTCCACCCAGAAAAGGAGCAGGTTGAGAATGGGAAAAGGGCAGGACAGGGCTCTGGGGACCAGCAGGGTTTGTGTCCCTGCTGGAACCCACTTGGCCCCACAGATTGAAGGACAGAGCGACCCCAAGGACCAACAGCCACCTTGCAGCCAGAGAGGGCTCCAGGGCTGCTCCTCAGGGTTCCATGAACCTGGGAGTGGAGCAGCTCCTCACTCTCTCCTTGTCTTCATCCCTGCAGACAGCATGAAAGGGACCTGCTGGCTCAACATCCAGGACGGGCGCTGCGAGGTGAACATCAACGGGGCCACGCTCAAGTCGGAGTGTTGTGCCACCCTGGGGGCAGCCTGGGGCAGCCCCTGCGAGCGCTGCGAGATCGGTGAGGCCCTGCCTGGCACGGGGATCCCCTCAGAGCTGTGCCAGGGGGGTTTGGGATGGATCTCAGGGAAAGGTTCTTCATCCCCAGAGGGTGGTGGGCACTGACCAGGCTCCCCAGGGCAGTGGGCACGGCCCCAAGGCTGCCAGAGCTCAAGGAGGGTTTGGACAACGCTCTGAGGGGGGATTGTCGGGGTGTCCTGATGATCCTTGTGGGTCCCTTCCCGCTCAGGATATTCCAGGATTCTCTGAATAAATCCAGTCTCCAACTCTGTCTTATCCATTCCCCTCCCACTTGCTTTCGTAAATCCAGAAATTGTGCTTTACCCTGGAGGATCCCTGATAAATTCCAGCTGCTCTGAAATCCTTCTCTGCCCCGTGTCGCCCATTTTTCCATGGAAATCCATGGAGTTGTGCCAGGGGAGGTTTGGGATGGATCTCAGGGAAAGGTTCCTCCTCCCCAGAGGATGGTGGGGCACTGAACAGGCTCCCCATGGAATGGTTATTCCCCAAGGTTGCCAGAGCTCCAGGAGGGTTTGGATGATCCTCTGAGGGATTGTTGGGGTGTCCTGATGATCCCTGTAAGTCCCTTCCCACTCAGGATATTCCAGGATTCTACAGAAATCCTGCTGCATTGTTGCTGTGGATGTTTCTGTGTTCGTAGGGGACAAATGAAGCCCCAGCTCCTTGAATAAAGAGGGGCAGGGGGTGAAGAAGAACAAAGGAAAACCCTGGGGAACATGTCCAGAACTCTTGGATAACACTCTGAGGGACAGGGGGGATTGTTGGGGTGTCCTGTGCAGGGCCAGGAGTTGGACTGGATGATCTTTGTGGGACCCTCCCAGCTCAGGATATTCCAGGATTCTCTGGGAGATCAGGAAGGCAGGAGCAGCCCGTTTCTCTGCTGACATTCCCATCTTTCCTTGCAGACACTGCCTGTCCCCGGGGATACGCCCGGATGAAGGGGGTCACCTGTGAAGGTACAGTTGCAGCAGGACATGGGAAACTTTCCCTCGGGATCGTGGTCACTGTTCATTTGCTGCTGTCCTGCCTCTCCAAGTCTGGGAGGGGAGGTTCTACACCTTCTGGCCTTTTGTTGGACTCTGTGGATGTGTGGCCTCTGTCTGTCTGTCTGTCTGTCTGTCTGTGCTCAGCCCCTGGCTGGGCTTGGCTGTGGCCGTGCAGGGACAATGTGCTTTTCATGGAGCGAGTTGTCACTTTTTAGTCTGGCAGGGCAGCTCTGGGCTGCTTCCATCTCCTCCAGGAGCCCCTGGAGGCCATGCTGGCCTTGTCCCCGTGCCAGTCTCATGCCCTTCTCCTGCTCCTGTGCCCACAGACGTGAACGAGTGCGAGGTGTTCCCCGGTGTCTGCCCCAACGGGCGCTGCGTCAACTCCGCCGGCTCCTTCCGCTGCGAGTGCCCCGAGGGGCTGACCCTGGATGGCACTGCCAGGACGTGTGTGGGTAAGGGCACCTCCTCTCACCCAGATCCTGGCCCCTCTACGGGTGCTCCAGCTCCGCCCCTCCCTGCCACGTGCAGCAGGAATTCTTGGGAATTGAGTGGTGGCGTCTTTGGGAAGGGCACCAAAACCCGGCAGCTGAACCGAGGCAAAGCTGCCACAGCTTCGTGTCCCCGAGTCCAGCAGTTGTTCTTCATGGGGGGACTTCAGAAGTGGCCAAATCACCTAATTTTGGTTAATGACGTGGCCCAGCAGCCCTGAAACAACTCCTGGGCACACAGGGACAAACCTCTGCCCTTCCCAGGGGCCATCTGTGCTTCCAGCACCGGGGAGGGGCCATTCACCGGCCCTGTTGCCAGCAGACCCAGGCTGGTTGTGTCCATGCTGTGAAATCTCTCACAGCATTCCAAAAAAAAAAAAGGGAATGGCACTGGAACAGGCTCCTCAGGGCAGTGGTTGAGCATCCAACCCTGACAGGATTCAAGGAGTGTTTGGACAATGCTCCAAGGGACATGGATTGTTGGAGTGTCCTGTGCAGGGCTAAGAGTTGGGCTGGATGATCCCTGTGGGTCCCTTCCAGCTCAGGATATTCCATGGTTCTGTGAGAAGGGTCTGTGGGGCACCAGAAGCCCCCACGGGAAGCCCTGATGTGAAGGAGAGGTCGGTGCCTGACCTGCCTGGGGAAACACCGGCCCTTGGAGAAAGAAATGAAGGTCTCAGTGCTGCAGCCATGGGGGTCCCTTCCTTGTCAGCATATTCTGAGAATGGCTCATTCCTGGGCAGTTTGGAGGATGCCCCAGCCAAAGCCACTCCAGGGATGCTGTAAAGCCAGTCCCAGAGGGTGCCAGGGTGGTTTTTACCACGTGAAGCCAGTCCCAGAGAGTGCCACGGGTGGTTTTTACCATGTGAAGCCAGTCCCAGAGAAGGTGCCAGGATGGTTTTTACCGTGTGAAGCCAGTCCCAGAGAGGGTGCCAGGGTGATTTTTACCATGAGAAGCCAGTCCCAGAGAGGGTACCAGGATGGTTTTTACCATGTGAAGCCAGTCCCAGATGGTGCTGGGGTGGTTTTTACCATGCAAAGCCAGTCCCAGAGAGGGTGCCAGGGTGGTTTTTACCGTGTGAAGCCAGTCCCAGAGAGGGTGCCAGGGTGATTTTTACCACGTGAAGCCAGTCCCAGAGAGTGCCACGGGTGGTTTTTACCATGTGAAGCCAGTCCCAGAGAAGGTGCCAGGGTGGTTTTTACCACGCAAAGCCAGTCCCAGAGAGTGCCAGGGTTGGCTTTGGCGGCGGGTGGGCGCCTCAGGGGGGTCGCTGAGCCCTGCTGTGCCCCCCAGACGTGCGGGTGGAGCAGTGCTACATGCGCTGGGACGAGGACGAGTGCACGGAGCCCCTGCCCGGCAAGTACCGCATGGACATGTGCTGCTGCTCCGTGGGCTCGGCCTGGGGCAGCGACTGCGAGGAGTGCCCCAAGCCGGGCACCGGCGAGTTCAAGGCCATCTGCCCGCGCGGGCCCGGCTTCGCCAACCGCGGGGACGTGCTCTCGGGGAGGCCCTTCTACAAAGGTGAGCGGAAAGCTGGGAAAAGCCCCTCGCTGCGCTCGGCCCTCCGCCCGCCCCGGGGGCTCTGGGCTCGTGAGACACCCCCTCTCTGAACCTCTGCTCTTCTCCACCCCCAGATGTGAACGAGTGCAAGGTCTTCTCCGGGCTCTGCACTCACGGCACGTGCCGGAACACCATCGGCAGCTTCCGCTGTATCTGCGGCAACGGCTTCGCTCTGGACGCCGAGGAGAGGAACTGCACGGGTAAGGGACCCCCTCTGGGCCACCCCTTGCCCACCCTGCTGCCTTTGGGGGTGCTCAGCGTGGTGGTGCCACCCAGGGGGGTTGTGGCACTTGTTTTGGGGACGTGGCGAGGAGCCAACCATGAGCAGAAGCATCGAGGCCAGGAACGGAGGCAGGACGGGGAGAAGTGGTGGATGCCCGTCCTTGGAAGTGTCCTTGGACAGGGCTTGGAGCAACCTGGGATAATGGAAGGTGTCCCAGCCCATGGCAGGGGGTGGAGTGAGATGAGCTTTCAGGTCCCTCCCAGCCCAAACCAGTCTGGGATTTCATGATCCTTTGACACCTCTCCTCCTTGGATTTTGGTGCCAATTAATGTCTCTCGTGCATCCAGGGAGCCCGGAAAGCTGCAGCCTCAGGCAGTGCTCTGTGGCACACGCACCAACCCCCAGCTGTGCTGCAGCAAAGACAAAACACCGACATGGGGTCCCAGGGGGTCCTTCAGGGCACCAGGGTGGTGGGTTCTCACCCATGGCTGGGCGTGGAACTGGATAAACTTTAAATCCCCTTCCAACCCAAACCGTCCCGTGATTCCATGAGGCTCCTCCTGCTCGTGGGGTGAGGGATGAGCCCTGCCCCAGGGAGACAGCTTGGCTGCTGTCCCTCCCTCCAGGATGAGGAGTTCCTTGCTCTGCTGGCTCAGACCTGCCAGCCCCTGTGCACTGAGTTTGAGCTGAAATGAGTGTTTGAAGCCCAGTGCTGGGTTTAGTGGTGCTGGTGGCCTGTCCTTCCTCCACTCCCTGGTGCCTGTTGCCTAAAATGGGAGAAATAATTCTCTGGGCAATTTTGAGAAGAGAAAGGCAGAAAGCAGCTCTTTAACTGTAGTAACTTTGGTGCACAAGGGTGTGTTGCACACACACACAGAGTACAGGCCTTTACAATTTTTATAACACCATCTAATTCTAATATTTGGACATCACCTCCTTGGTTACACCGTCTGTCCCATCCCTTCAGCCCCACCTCCCAGAGTTGAGTTGGTGGTCCCAAAATGCCCACCCCTTCATCCCCATCCTCCTCATCGTCATCTCTGTCCTTCTTGGAACATCTTCAAGGCTTCTGAGTAGTTTTGACTTGGCTCTGTCAAGCAGTTCTGTCTTGTTCTGAGCACATTTTCACAACAAGGTGGGGTTTTTTTCCACCCTTGGAATCCCCGACAGGGGATGTTAAACAACACCTGGCGTGGAGGTGCTGGGCTAAAAGTGCTGGAGCTGTGCTAAAACCTATGTAATAGAAATAATAGTAATAGAAATAATAGTAATAGAAACAATAATAAGAGAAAAAAGAAGAATAGAAAAAATAAAAATAGAAACAATAATAATAGAAACAACAATAATAGAAACAATAATAATATAAATAATAATATAATTAATAATATAAATAATAATATAAATAATAATATAATTAATAATATAAATAATAATATAAATAATAATATTATAAATAATCATGGCTAGGCTTTGTGAATGAAGATCTGGGGAGGGCTCTACCCATCTTTGTTCTGTTCCCCACACTTATCTTGCAGTTGTCTGAGAACAAAACCATGTCTGTGGTGCTCCTACACTGGCTTTCAGGTAGAATTCCTTCTGCTCTAGCAGAGAATTCTTGCCAGGATTTTGCCAGCAATGGAGAGCAGAGTAACACCACGGTAATTTGAGCAGTCTGGCTTAGCTCCTTTCTTCTTACACAAGGTGATGACGACTGCATTGCGAGGGTCTGAGGGTTCCCAACAGCGCGCCACGAACTCGTGAAATTAATATAAATAATAATATAAATGATAATAATATAAACGATAATAGTATAAATAATAATAATATAAATAATGATAATATAAATAAGAATCATAGAATCATAGAATAGGTTGGGTTGGAAAAGACCTCCAAGGTCATCAAGTCCAACCCCTGATCCAACTCCAATTACTATATCATGGCACTAAGGGCCACGTCCAATCTCTTTTTAAAAACCTCCAGGGATGGTGAATCCACCACCTCTCTGGGTAGGCTGTTCCAATGCCTGATAACCCTCTCTGTAAAGAATTTCTTCCTAACATCTAACCTAAACTTCCCCTGGCAGAGCTTGAGCCCATGTCCCCTTGTCCTATTGTTGGTTTCCTGGGAGAAGAGACCAACCCCCACCTGGCTATAACCTCCCTTCAGGGAGTTGAAGAGAGCGATGAGGTTGCCTCTAAGCCTTCTCTTCTCCAGACCAAACAACCCCAGCTCCCTCAGCCTCTCCTCATAGGACTTGTGCTCCAGTCCCTTCCCCAGCCTCGTTGCTCTCCTCTGGACCCGCTCCAGCCCCTCAATATCCTCCCTGAGCTGAGGGCCCAGAGCTGAACACAACACTCAAGGTGTGGTCTCACCAACGCAGAGTACAGGGGAAGGATCACTTCCCTGCTCCTGCTGGCCACACTGTTCCTGATGCAGGCCAGGATAATATAAATAATATCAATAATAATACGAATAATAATGACAGGATGCAGATTTTGAAGGCAGCGTGTCCCTCTCCCCGCAGACATCGACGAGTGCCGCATCTCGCCGGACCTGTGCGGCCACGGCACGTGCGTCAACACCCCGGGCAGCTTCGAGTGCGAGTGCTTCGAGGGCTACGAGAGCGGCTTCATGATGATGAAGAACTGCATGGGTAAGTGAGGCTGAAAAAAAAAAACCCCTCAGAATTAAGAACTTTTTGTCTCTAAGCAGCCAGCGAGGTGTTTATTCACCCGCGCCGGGTAAACTCGCTGGAAGGCGCCTGTTGTAGTTTGAGACCCTCAGAAATCCAATTTCCAAGTCCAAGCCCCCCCCTCCTGCAATTTACTTCAGTGTGAGAGGTTTTTCCAGACATGACACAACTCAGTACGGGGGGGGAAGGGAGTTATATTACAATTATTACACAAATAAATACGTTATATACACAATTCTAACTCTCTCTCCTATGGTAAAGCAACATTCACATTAGATTGAGTCCCTCCTTTCCCTCCAGTGAAAGTTCAGAAGGGAAGAAGGAAAGATCCTTTCCACTTTCAGGGCAGCAGTGTCTTTCCTCTTCAAAGCAGCAGTCGTAGCTGGAGTTGTCACAGCTGAAATCTCTCTCTCTCTCTCTCCATCACACACAAGGGGGTCTCTTCTCACCCCTCAGCCCTTCAGCTCCAACTGAAGGTCTCGCCCGTGGACTGCCAGCAGGGACAAAACCTGCTTCACCACGGTCATATCACAGAATGCAAGACATCCCATGGAAATCCCTTCCTGGAGGGGTCGAGTTCCCTCGAGTCAGAACGTTTAGGGCAGCTCTCAGCTCAGTCTTTGCCCCCAGAGTCCTCCCAGAGCTCCTTTGCTCTGTCTCAAACTGCCAGCATGGCAGCAGGGAGGGGGCAAGGCAGTTTAATGCTTCTTTTCTGGTCTGGGGTGATCTGTTTTAATTTTGCAGGGGCGCTGATTGGGTCAACACCAAGAAACACCACCCCCCTGGAGTTAAGCACTTTCCAACTCCAGGGGAAAACCCTTTTTAACCTAGGCCAGCACCGATGCAAAAATCAGGGGATTTATACAGTCTGCATACGTGATTGCAACGTTTTAACATGGACATTCACATGATTACATCTAATCATACATATTAATAATAGGCGGGGTCTGGGTGGAGCTTAGGGTGGTGCTTCCCAGTTTTTTCTCTTGGCACTGAGTGTTGGTGCTCGTTCCAGCCTTCAGCCTCAAATCGGGGGCCTGTTTCTCTTCCTTCTCACTTTGACCTCCTCACCTTTCTGTTGTTAACATCCTGACTACTGAAGCTTGCAGAAACCCTTGGCTCTAAGCCCCTTTCTCCTAGTCAGATGTCTACCCTGCCTTAATTTATGACCTCTAGGTTGATTGTGTAGCATTTCCAGCCTTCTTCTTATGATTAGGTTTGGGTCCAGCGAGCAGAACAGAACGAGTTCTTCAGCAGCACAGGCAGAGCAGGTGTCAGGGGGGTTTCTCAACAGAGCAAGATCCCTCAGTTAACTCTTTTAGGCCTTCAAAAGGACCTGCCCTTGGCCAGGAGGAGGGGGTTGACCCTGGCTGGGTCTCTCCCTCCCCTTGGAAATGGGGAAGAGGAGGGGAAAGAACTGGCGAAGGATTCGTGAGTTGAGATATGAGCTGGGAGAGGTCACCCACTGATCACCACCATGGGTAAAACAGACTCAGAGTGGGGATATTGGTTAAATTTATTAATTATTTATTAGTGAAATTTATTAATTATTTATTAATTGATTAGTTAAATTTATCTCCCTCCCCTCGGCAACTGGGCAAAGGAGGGGAAAAAACTGGTGAAGGATTCGTGAGCTAAGAGCTGGGAGAGGTCACCCACTGATCACCATCACAGTGGGCAAAACAGGCTCAGAGTGGGGATATTGGTTACATTTATTAATTATTTATTAATTTATTAGTTTAATTTATTAATTATTTATTAACTTATTAGTTAAATTTGTCTCCCTCCCCTCGGCAATGGGGAAGAGGAGGGGAAAGAACCAGCGAAGGATTCGTGAGATAAGAGCTGGGAGAGGTCACCCACTGGTTACCATCAGAGTGGGAAAACAGGCTCAGAGTGGGGATATTAGTTAAATTTATTAATTATTTATTAATAGTTAAATTTATCTCCCTCCCCTCGGCAACGGGGAAGAGGAGGGGAAAAAAAGGGCGAAGGATTCGTGAGCTGAGATAAGAGCTGGGAGAGGTCACCCACTGATCACCTTGTATTTCCTTCTTCATCTTGTGCTTGTTCATGTCCTTGAACCAAGTCCATTCTTCTTCATTTCATGCTCCTCTTCCCTTGGACCTTCCCCTGCCCAGACCTTGGCCGTTCACCTTCCTCTCCTGTCAGCCCCCGGCAGCTGGAGCTCGAGCCTGGCATTGCCACTGAGCTGGGCCAGGATCCATTCCTGGTGTTTTCATTCCTGCCACCTTTCTCCTGGGCACTGGCCAGTGCCTGGTGGAGCTGTGCCAGCCCAGCAGCTTGGACTGGGTGTTTGAGAGCTCCACTTCTCTCCCCCACTTGGCCTTTTTACTTTCCTTCCCCTTCTCAGCCACCTATTATTGATTTGGCCACTGATGAATTCAGCCACTGGAAGGTGTCCCTGCCCCCCTGGCAGGAGGCTGGAGCTGAATGATTTTTAAGGTTCCTTCCAAGCCAAACCATTCTGGGATCCTGTGGTTGTTTACATATTCCCCACTCTAAACACCCCCCCCATCTCCACCCTTTATTAACCTCACGTGGTCAACCCTTGCACTAAACCATTTTCAAACACCCTGGCAGATGAGCAGACCTGTTATTTCCACTCCTGTATTAGGAGATAAATTAAATTTTGTCTTTCTAGCACTGCTGTCATGGTCCATCCTCCAGCCACGTGTCATTATTAAATCAAATTAAATCAAATGCCTCCCCTGGCAGGAGGACATGGAGATACACCTTGCTGAGCAAGAGGTCCACCAGGAGATGGATTGTGTCTCTTCCAGCTCAGAACCTTGCTGATTCATCCTGTTTTTCTTGGGCTCCTTTCCACTGAATCTCTTCTAAAATGTCTCTCAACTTGGTCTCACTTTATGTGATATTTAAATAGCACTGTGTGTGATATTTAATCTATGCCTTTCCTTGGGCTCTGCAGCAGTTCCATACCAGCCTCAGCCATGAAAGAGGTCCCTGCCCAGCTCCCCAGGCATTTTCAGGGATTAATTCCTTCCTGAGAAGTTCTGGTAGACCATCCACACACTCTCCTGCCCCACTCACTTTTCAGTTGTAATTGTAAAAGCTCCTTTCACCTGCCCAACTCATGGTCCTTTATCCTCAGATAATTCTTTACAGCTCCTCCCATCCCCTTCGTGCTTGTTTTTACTCTGTCAGAGTCTCATCTGTTTTCAATTTAATAATTCTTGTTTGGAGCTTAAAAAATCCCATCAGTGACCTCAGTACCTCAGTTCTTCTCCAACAGCTCAGCCAGACTCTTGCTGTCCTCTAATTCCTGGCATTCCACGTTCTTTTCCTCGTCTGTCCAGCCAGACTCACTTGTCTCACTGACCTACTCTTGATATTCTGCTTTGGCTTGGACTTTCAAACCACTTCAGCCCTCGGTGTGATTCAACACCATTTATTTATTTTTCATGTTTTATTCTCTGTGTTCTTTGAAGCCAATCCCTGCCCTGCCACTGGCCTGGGGTTTGTTTTTTCCGTGCAGTTTGTGGTGTGGGTTCCCACAGCTCCCACTCATCATCTTCCTCCTCCTCCTCCGAGACACTGAGACTGTCACAGTCCCCACCAACGGCCTGCTGGCTCCTTGCAGCAGTGGGATGTCTAATATCTTTATATATAAATTGTCCTTTATTTATTTAAAGCTCGTTATTATCTGCTCATTATTATATTAAATCCAACTCCACCTTGTCCCTGAGGTGACAGAGAGCTGAGTCACCTCACCCCCAAGTGACATTATGGCCTTTCCTCTGCTCCAGGATTCACTTTTTTCCCACCTCTGTTTGCCTCCAGCCTCCTGAGGGAGGAATTCTTTCCAGCCTGTGGCTGTGGATGACAACAAGGGCAGGGGAAATGCAGCCTGGAATTCACCAGGAATAGGCTCCCACCGTGGAGAACCCGAGGCACAGCTCCTGGGGGGTGTTTGATAAGGACCTGTCACCCCCATTTTTGGGTGGATCCCAGTCCCCTGTAGCTGTGGATAACCTGAAGATCCCATCAGAGTGTTTTATCCAAGGAAGGTGTAATATTCCCCTCTTAATTTCAAGTTCAGAATCTGAAAAATAAACACCTGAGAAGAAACTGGGTTCTTCCCACACATCCAACCTCCCTCCCTGTCTCTGCTGGCACTGAGGGGTTTCTGGGGGAGATTTTTAGCTCCCTCAGCTCCTTCCTGTTGCACCCAAAGGCTTTGTGCTCTCAATTCACATTTCTCAGGGTGCAGCTGTGGATGAATCCTCTGAGCACTTCCAGGGAGGCTTCCCTGGTTTTTTTTACCCTCTTCCTGTCACTGCAGGACATCTCCAGTCAATTCTAGGGGTATTCAAGAACCCAAAATCTTTTGATTTTGACAAACTCCATTCTGGGACCAGAATAAAGAACCTCATCCTCAGACTCCTCTTCCAAAAGGTAAAGGATCAGATTCATCCCAGCACTTGCCCTTTCCAAGGAATGTGACTGTGAAGCACAGAAAGACTTGCCTGGACAGCATCTTAGAAGATCACAAAGAGCCTTCTCCAAGGTCTCTCTCCATGGATAATCCATTGATAACAAGGCTTTTCATCTCCTCCTTATGTTGTTTTTTTGTTTCCAGCCATCACCACTTCACCATTCCAGGAGTTTCCCTTGTTTGGGTTTTCCAGCCTGGCCTTTATAAACTTTTCTGTCCCTTTTGTTTTTTATTTTTCATTTTGAATGGATCCCGTCTCTCTCCCAGCAGTTTCACCTATTCCAGGGATTTCTCCAGTTCCTTGTAAATTCCATCTTTTTGGTCCACATGTGATTTTTTTCCAGCAATGTGGGGGTTATTTCCTACCCCCCTGTGTGACACTGGAGCTCAGGAGGCTCTTCCCAAGAAGGTCTGTTGGTGTTCTATCAAACCAACCACACGTTTTCCAAGGAATTCTTCCCCTGCTGATGGGATTTGTGAAAATGTACTGGGATGGGGGGGCTGGGAATTATCCTTCTAGTCCTTGCTGGCTCAGCTGCACAAAGCTAATAATGTCCTTGCTCCTGATGTCACACTTTATGTCCTGCTGAGGTCAAGGTTGTGATTTCAACCAGGAGTCCACTGGACTCCCCCAATCCCGGGTGATTTTGGGATACCCCTGTGTTTTTTGGGATGTCCCTCTGGTGGTGGGGACTGTGCTGCTGGCACCAGCACTGCCCTGTTAGCTGGAAAACCCTCTGGAAGGGGACAATTGGTGTCGTTGTGTGCAGATATCAACGAGTGCGAGCGGGACCCGCTGCTGTGCCGGGGCGGGATCTGCATGAACACCGACGGCAGCTTCGAGTGCATCTGCCCCCCTGGCCACGAGCTGACAGCTGAGGGCAACACCTGCATAGGTGAGAGGCTGGAAACCTGTGTCACAGCGAGGGTTCGAGGGGAATCACGCAGGGAAACTCAGGTCTCGTGCCGGGGGTACGAATATCTTCTTCCCTGGAAGCGCCCGAGACCAGGTTGGAGCAGCCTGGGCTGGTGGAAGGTGTCTCTGCCCATGGCAGAGGGTGGAATGAGATGATCCTTAAGGTCCTTTCCCACTCAAACCATCCTGTGATTCTGTAATATATGGTTAGAACACCCTCACCCGGGAGGGACCAGTGTTGTTCCCAGGGTTTCACTCCATGTACGTTGTTCCTTCTGCTGTTCACTGAGCATTGACCAACAGGGCAACAACAAACTCAGTTTGGAGACCCCGGGGTGGGCACCAGGAGATTCCCAGGGTGGGAATCAGCCCGGCTGGCTGCTCCAACTGCTCTTCCCCCCCCCAGATATCAACGAGTGCTCCCTCAGTGACAACCTGTGTCGCAACGGGCGCTGCGTCAACGTCATCGGCACCTACCAGTGCTCGTGCGACTCGGGCTTCCAGGCCACGCTGGACAGGCAGGGCTGTGTTGGTGAGTCATTCCAGGGCCCCAGGATGAACCCAGAGCCCTCCTGGTGTCTTGCCTGTTATTTAGAACGCTCAGCGGGGCGTTGGAGGGTTGGACAAGGGGGGAACCTCCCGGTTGAGCGACGGCCAAATCTGCTGGTGAGGGAGTGTGGGTGGCTGTGGTTGGGGGGAAGGCATTGGTGTCCTCTTCAGCACCTCTGCTGCGAGGCACATACCCCAACCCACGACCCAAACTGCTGCCTGACCTGTCCCTTGTCCCCAGACATCGACGAGTGCACCATCACCAACGGGGGCTGTGACACCCACTGCTCCAACTCGGAGGGCAGCTACGAGTGCAGCTGCAGCGAGGGCTACGCGCTCATGCCAGACAAGAGGTCCTGTGCAGGTCAGTGCCCATGCCAGACAAGAGGTCCTGTGCAGGTCAGTGCCTGTGCCAGACAAGAGATCCTGTGCAGGTCAGTGCCTGTGCCAGACAAGAGATCCTGTGCAGGTCAGTGCCTGTGCCAGACAAGAGGCCCTGTGCAGGTCAGTGCCCATGCCAGACAAGAGATCCTGTGCAGGTCAGTGCCCATGCCAGACAAGAGATCCTGTGCAGGTCAGTGCCCATGCCAGACAAGAGGCCCTGTGCAGGTCAGTGCCTGTGCCAGACAAGAGGCCCTGTGCAGGTCAGTGCCCATGCCAGACAAGAGATCCTGTGCAGGTCAGTGCCTGTGCCAGACAAGAGGCCCTGTGCAGCTCAGTGCCCACCTCAACCCTCAGAGATGCTGCCCCAGGCACCTCTGTGGCCGCTTCAGGGCGAGAGAGTCTCATTTTTGAGCCTGTTCCCCAGGGGTGATTTTCCTGTCCAGCCCCTCTCACGGGCTCCCAGAACTGCAGGATTTGGAGCAAAGCCCCTCCTGTGCCTCCCTCCTGGGCTTCCACAATCCTGTTTACCTTGGCAACGGTCTCCCCTCTCTAGATATCGATGAGTGTGAGGATAATCCTGACATCTGTGATGGTGGGCAGTGCACAAACATCCCCGGCGAGTACCGGTGCCTCTGCTTCGACGGCTTCATGGCATCCCTGGACATGAAGACCTGCATTGGTGAGGACTGTGCTGCAGCACTGCTGGTGGATGCAGGAGGGGATGCAGAGGGTTGCCCCAGAGTCCTTGTGGTGTTCCATGGTTCTTTTCCTCCTGCAGACGTGAACGAGTGCGACCTCAACCCCAACATCTGCCTGCACGGCGAGTGTGAGAACACCAAGGGCTCCTTCATCTGCCACTGCCAGCTCGGCTACTTCGTCAAGAAGGGAACCACAGGGTGCACAGGTGGGACCTCAGCAGACCTGGAGCCTTCCCAGACAGCTCCCATGGCTGCCACGGAGAGGGCACCGTGCCTGGGGTGTTGTGTGGGGGATGCCGTGGGCACCCAGGGGTGTGGATGTGCTGGGAGCAAATCCTGGGCAGCCAGAGGTGGCCAGGAAAGCAGGGTAGAGACAGGAACTGACCTATTTCTAGTTGAAAGCCAAGCCAGGGGCCTGCCCTTCCTTTAACATCATTTTCCAGGGCTGAGCACAAAAAATGCTCCCTAAAATGCTGAGGTTCCCCAAAATGCTGAGGTTCAGGCTCCTGGGATCCATTGGTATCCATGAGCAGGATCAAAGCTGGACCTCCTCCTGGGCAGTCAGAGGTGGCCAGAAAGGCAGATTAGAGACAAGAGTTGACCTATTTTTAGCTGAAAGCCAAGCCAGGGCCCTGCCCTTCCTTTTGCATCATCTTCCTCAGCCCTTCAGCTCCGGGGTCCGACTCCAGGCAGCCTGTTCCCCAAAATGCTGAGGTTCAGGGCTCCTGGGATCCATTGGAACCCAAACCCAGGAACAGGACCATAGCTGGACCTCCTCCTGGGCAGTCAGAGGTGACCAGGAAGGCAGGTTAGAGACAACAACTGACCTATTTCTAATTGATACCCAAGCCAGGGGCTGCTCTTCTTTTTGCATCATTTTCCAGGGCTGAGCACAGCTCAGCTCTTCTGTTCCCCAAAATGCTGAGGTTCAGGCTCCTGGGATCCATTGGTATCCAAACCATGAGCAGGATCATAGCTGGACCCCCTTCCTGGGCAGCCAGAGGTGGCCAGGAAGGCAGGTTAGAGACAGGAACTGACCTATTTCTAGTTGAAAGCCAAACCTTTCCTTTTGCATCATCTTCCAGCTCAGGGGTCTGACTCCAGGCAGCCTGTTCCCCAAAATGCCGAGGTTCAGGGCTCCTGGAATCCATTGGAACCCAAGCCCAGGAGCAGGATCATGCCTGACTGCTCTCTCCTGCCCTGGGAGGGCTGAGCTGGGTGTCCTTCCTCCCCGCAGACATCGACGAGTGCGAGATCGGGGCGCACAACTGCGACATGCACGCCTCCTGCATCAACGTGCCCGGCAGCTTCAAGTGCAAGTGTCGCACGGGCTGGCTCGGGGACGGGCTGAAGTGCAACGGTGAGTCCCCCCCCGGGAGAGGGAGCTCCTGGGGGCACCTCTGAGGGCTGGGCTAAGCTGGCACGTGGGCTGAGAGCGCCAGGAGTTGGATGAAGAGGGAGCTGGGGGGGCTCAGCCTGGAGAAAAGGAGGCTCAGGGGGGACCTTCTGGCTCGTTGTGACTCCCTGCCAGGAGGGGGGAGCTGGGGAGGGTCGGGCTCTGCGCCCAGGGAACAAGGGACAGGAAGAGGAGGCTGAGGGGAGAGCTCACTGCAGTTACAACTTCCTCGGGAGGGGCAGAGGAGGGGCAGGGACTGAGCTCTGCTCTGATGGGACCAGGGAATGGCTGGAGCTGTGCCAGGAGAGGTTCAGGTGGGATCTCAGGGAAAGGTTTTTCCCCCAGAGGGTGGTTGGGCACTGCCCAGGCTCCCCAGGGCAGTGGGCACAGCCCCAAGGCTGCCAGAGCTCCAGGAGGGTTTGGATGATGCTCTCAGGCACAGGGTGTGACTCTTTGGGATGGTTCTGTGCAGGGCTGAGGGTTGCACTGAGTGATCCTTGGGGGTCCCTCCCAACTCAGGTGGTTCTGTGGGTCACTCTCTGTGACACCCTCACAGGAGGGGAGAGCAGGGAAGGGCTGGGCTCTGCTCCCAGGGAACAAGGGATAGGAAGAGGAGGCTGAGGGGAGACCTCACTGCAGTTACAGTGCAGGAGGGGCAGACCCTGAGCTCTGCTCTGGGGGGACCAGGGACAGGACCCAGGGAATGGCTGGAGCTGTGTCAGGAGAGGTTCAGGTGGGATCTCAGGGAAAGGTTCTTCCCCCAGAGGCTGGTGGGGCACTGACCAGGCTCCCCAGGGCAGTGGGCACAGCCCCAAGGCTGCCAGAGCTCCAGGAGGGTTTGGATGATCCTCTCAGGCACATGGGGATGGGCCTGTGCAGGGCCAGGAGTTGGACTGGATGATCCTTGGGGGTCCCTTCCAACCTGGCATGTTCTGGGATTCCGTGACAAGAGGAAGCATCCCTTCCCAGGTCTGGTAAAACCCATTCCCAGGGCTGACAGGACCCATTCCCAGGGCTGGTAGCACCTGTTCCCAGGGCTGCCCATTCCAAAGGCTGGCAGAGCCTATTCCCAGGCCTGGTAGAACCCATTCCCAGGGTTGGCAGGGCCCATTCCCAGGGGTGGTAGAACCCATTCCCAGGGCTGGTAGAACCCATTCCTAGGGTTGGTGCAGCACCCATTCCAAAGGCTGACGGGTCCCATTCCCAGGGCTGGTAGAAGTTCCCTCAGGGGAAGTTTAGGTTGAAAATTAGGGAAATTTTATTCATGGAGAGGGTTGTCAAGCCCTGGAAGGGGCTGTCCAGGGAGGTGGTGGAGTCACCATCCCTGGAGGGATCTCAAAGCTGTGTAGATGTGGCACCTGGGGCCACGGGCGAGCGTCGTGGTCACAGAGGCCGGAGAAGCTCCCGGAGATCCGTCGGAGCCTCGCGAGCACCCCGAGAACCTCCTGGAGCGTCCCTGAGCCCCCAGAGCTGCCCAGGCTCGAGGGGCAGGGCCGGAGGCAGAGCCCTGACGGGGTGTTCTCCCTGCCCAGACCTGGACGAGTGTGCAACCGAAGAGCACAAGTGCAACCTCAACGCCAACTGCGTGAACACGCCCGGCTCCTACCGCTGCGCCTGCCGCGAGGGCTTCAACGGCGACGGCTTCTCCTGCTCAGGTGAGGCCACGGGCAGCAGGAATGTGGCCTGGGACGTGGAATTTTATCCCAGTTATGCCCCAAAAATCCCCCACTTTGACAGGGGCACTGGCAGTTTCTCTTTAAGTGTAGACAATGGATGGACCTGCATGTTTGAGGGCTTTTAATTAGAAAGTTGTCGTGAAAGGGGTGGTGGGGTGGTGGGGTGTTCTCATCCAAGCTGCAGCAGCTCCAGGGGGGGTGTTTAAGCCCCTCACAGCTCGTTATGCAGATGTAACAAGCCTTAAGCAAAAAACCTTTAGGGATTGTTATTTCTCACAGTTCCAAGTCGCTGGATATTCCCTGGAGCTGCTCTCCCAGACAAAATAACTCCCTGATCCCAAACCATTTTGCTTCCTTTTTTTTTTTTTCCTACTGCTTCAACTCAAAGGGTGGTTTGGAATATTTAATTTTGCTTCGTGTTATCGCAGCTTTACTTGAAGAAACAACCCCTCTGGAGGAATTCCTCCTGGGCAGACACGTCATTCTCTTTTCTGAGCTTCTTTCCTTCTCATCCTTCGCCCTCTTCCCCGCCAGTCTGGCTCAGCACCCTGGGGGGCGTGTCTGGGCTTCCCCCAAAATCCCAGATGTCCCCCCAAAATCCACTTACACCTCAGATACCTTCAGCAGGGATCCCCCACCCCCTCAGCAGGGATCCCCCACCCCCTCAGGATGTATTTGGGGAGGCTCAGGGCAATGAGGAGAACTGCAGCCCCCTCGCAGAAGAGGGGCTGAGGGTTGGACTGGATGATTCTTGTGGGTCTCTTCCAACTCACTATGTTCTGGGATTCTGGGATTCTGTAATCTAAGCTGCCACAGGAGCATCTTTCACAAGGTACTTGCTCAGTTCAGAAATGTTCCCCTCTGCTGCAGCTTATGTCCCTGATGAATGGGAGGTTCCACGGGACAAGATCAGTCTCCTCCGAGAGCTGGGACAGGGGTGGGATGGGCTTGTGGGAATGCTGAGGGCGAGTTGAGGGAAGTGCCACGTGCTGGGGGATGCTGTGTCACTGTCCTGCTGGCTCTCTCTAGACGTGGATGAGTGTGCAGACAACGTGAACCTGTGTGAGAACGGGCAGTGCCTCAATGCCCCCGGCGGGTACCGCTGCGAGTGCGAGATGGGCTTCAACCCCACCGAGGACAGCAAGGCCTGCCAGGGTGAGTGCCCGGAGTTCTGCCCAGCTCAGTGCCCACCTCCCTTCTGTCCTTCCCTCTCCACTGCTCTGTCACCACCCAGCCCATTGCTAAGGCCCCCCATCACCTGGTGGTGCAAAGCTCCTGAGCTTCCAGCTGGCAGGAGTTGGTCCCCAGCCTTCAGAGGGGTTGGGGTAGGCCAAGGGTTCCTGAAAAATGTGGGCAGGGATGAGAGGAGAGGGCACTGATGGAATATTCCTGCAAAATGTGGGCATGGGTGAGAGGAGAGGGCACTGATGGAATATTCCTGCAAAATGTGGGCATGGGTGAGAGGAGAGGGCACTGATGCAACACTCATGCAAAATGTGGGCATGGGTGAGAGGAGAGGGCACTGAGAGCAGTCCTGCTCACCCAGGAGATGGTGTCCCATGGCACCAAAAGCCATCCTGAGATGGGTCACCCCCAGCAGGGCCGTGGTGGGACAGGAGAAGCCTGTGCTGGCCCTGCCTCTGGCACACCCTGAGTGCCCAGCTCTGCCTGTTTTTGCAGACATCGATGAGTGCACCTTCCAGAACATCTGTGTCTTTGGCACCTGCCAGAACCTGCCCGGGATGTTCCGCTGCGCCTGCGACGATGGATATGAGCTGGACAGGAGTGGAGGCAACTGCACAGGTCAGGGCTGCTGGGAGAGGGGCACTGCTCTGGGTGGCACCAGCAGCCTAAAGCCAGCTCAGTGTCCCCATGGGACGCTGGAAGGGGGACAGGAGGGACAGCTCAGTGTGGCTCTGCTCCTTTCTGCTGCCTCTGGGAGGGTGGTGGGAGGTGGGACAAGGCAAGGCCTGTTTCTAGAAGGGGTTTGGTGACCATCCCATGACCATCCTTAGGAACCCCAAGGTGTGGGTGTTCACCTGCAGAGCTCAGGGCTGTGGTTTCTGTGCCAATCTTCACCCTGTTTTTCACTCTGCACCCTTCCATCCCTTCAGACATCAATGAATGTGCAGACCCTGTGAACTGCATCAACGGGCTCTGCGTCAACACCCCCGGCAGCTACTTGTGCAACTGCCCCCAGGACTTCGAGCTGAACCCCACCGGGGTGGGCTGTGTGGGTGAGTGGGGACCTGCATGGAGAGCACCTTGGGGGGCCTTCTTGGTGGTGCCTCAGAGCTGGAACTGGCCACTACCAGGCTGGCTGACCACCAGAAGAAAAGGAGCCATCTCCTGTTGGGCCTGGCCCACCTTGTGTCACCCATGTGGGTGCTCTGCTTCTTGAAGAAGTTATTCCAGGGAAGCTCTGGGGCTGTTCTTATTCCCTGGAAGTGTCCAAGGCACTGTTGGACAGGGCTTGGAGCAACCTGGGCTGGTGGAAGGTGTCCCTGCCTGTAGCAAGGGGTGGAACTCCATGACCCTCAAGGTCCTCCCAGCCCAAACCAGTCTGGGACCCCGTGATTCTGTTCCTCCTGTGCACACAAAGTTTCCTGGAGGGGCTCTGCTCACCCAGCGCTGTCTTTGTGCAGACACCCGTGTCGGGAATTGCTTCCTGGACACCCAGGATCGAGGAGATGGGGGGATCTCCTGCAGTGCAGAGATCGGAGTCGGGGTCACTCGGGCCTCCTGCTGCTGCTCCCTGGGCCGTGCCTGGGGCAACCCCTGCGAGCTGTGCCCTCCAGCCAACACCAGTGAGTTGGGCAGTGCCTGGGGGGAACTCGGGAATGCGGTGGATGGACAGCAGGGAAGGGAGACAGGGGTGCTTCCCTATGGATTCTCGACTCAGGGAGGGGCTCCTGGGTCCTGGATTTGCTGGGGAAGCTGAGGGAGAGGGAGGCAACCCTGTGCAGGGCCAGGCAGGGCAGGGGAGGGGTGAAGGGGGGTGGGGGAGACCCGGCTGGTCGTGCCTTGTTGGGATTCAGGTTGGGATCCTTCATCCCTAGTCTGGTGGGGGATGTGGAATTACCCTGTTATTCCAGCAGGCAGGCAGAGCCAGGAGGGATAATTTGGCTTGGCAGGCCATGGAAGTCAGGCTGCTCCCTCTGCCACCACCCCCACCCCCGTGGCCTGTTTTTCCCGGGTTTTTCCCGCTTCTCCCTCCCCCTCCTGTTTCCTGGGAGCCCCCCCACGAGCTCTGGACCCCCCTGACTGATTTTTCCACAGCTGAGTACAAGACCCTGTGCCCTGGAGGGGAAGGATTCCGGCCCAACCCCATCACTGTCATCCTGGAGGGTGAGTTATCCTGTGCCCCATGCCGGGGGTGCTGGGGAAGCCCAACCCTGTGAGGGCACTGCTGGGTGCCCACCTTTGAATCACAGAATCAGCTGGGTTGGAAGGGACCTCTGAGATCATCAATCCAAGCCTTGATCCAACCCCGCTGTGGTTCCCAGCCCAGGGCACTGATGCCACATCCAGTCTCAGCTTAAAAACCTCCAGGGATGGAGAATCCACCCCTTCCCTGGGCAGCCCATTCCAATGGCTGAGCACCCTCTCTGCAAAGAAATTCTCCCTGATATCCAACCTAACCCTCCCCTGGCACAGCTTCAGACCCAGCCCTCTTGTCTTGCTGATGGTTGCCTGGGAAAAGAGACCAACCCCCCCCCGGCTCCCCCCTCCTGTCAGGGAGTTGCAGAGAGTGAGGAGGTCTCCCCTGAGCCTCCTCTTCTCCAGGCTGAGCCCCCCCAGCTCCCTCAGCCTCTCCTCCCAGCACTTGTGCTCCAGTCCCTTCCCCAGCCTCGTTGCTCTCCTCTGGACCTGCTCCAGCCCCTCCATGTCCTTCCTGAAGTGAGGGGCCCAGAGCTGGACACAGTTTGGATGTGCTCTCCTGGGATGAGCTCCTGCTCCGGGAGGTGTTGGGATGGACCCTCTGGGGTGCCAGGCAAGCCAACACCTCCCTCTGCTCTCCCTCCCCAGACATCGACGAGTGCCAGGAGCTGCCAGGGCTGTGCCAGGGCGGCAACTGCGTCAACACCTTCGGCAGCTTCCAGTGCGAGTGTCCCCTCGGGTACTACCTCAACGAGGACACGCGGATCTGCGAAGGTACCGGGGCCCCAAAATCATGAAAATCCCTTCTCTGGGCTGGTGCCCAGCCTGCCCGACCCCATGTCGTGCCCTCTCCCCCCGTGCCCGCTGGTTTGACCCCCCACTCGCCCTGTTTTTGGCAGATATCGACGAGTGCTCTGCCCACATCGGGATCTGCGGCCCTGGCACCTGCTACAACACCCTGGGCAACTACACCTGCGTGTGCCCCCCCGAGTACATGCAGGTCAACGGAGGGAACAACTGCATGGGTACGGCAGGGGCTGGGCCATACTGGGCCATACTGGGCCATACTGGGCCATATGGGGATGGGGTGGCACTGCCCAGCCTGTACCCGGGCCTGGCGCTGGGCTGGGGGCTGAGGGGGGGCAGCACAAGGGCTGGGAGTGACCAGTGGGACCCACTGCCAGGGCTGGCAGAACCCCCTTCCCGGGGCTGGTAGAACCTCTTCCCAGGGCTGCCACTCCAAAGGCTGGCAGGATCCATTCCCAGGAGTGGTTGGTAGCACTTCTTCCCAGGGTTGCCATTCCAAAGGTTGGAATGGCAGGACCCGTTCCTGGGGTGGTAGAACCCATTCCTAGGGCTGGCAGGACCATTCCCAGGGCTGGTAGGGCCCATTCCAAAGCCTCACAGCTTCCATTCCCAGGGCTGGCAGGACCCGTTCCCAGGGCTGGCAGGACCCATTCCCAGGAGTGGGAGCACCTCTTCCCAGGGCTGCCATTCCAAAGGTTGGAATGGCAGGACCCGTTCCCAGGGCTGGTAGAACCCATTCCCAGGGTTGGCACAGCACCCATTCCCAGGGCTGGTAGAACCTCTTCCCAGGGCTGCCATTCCAAAGGCTGGCAGGACCCATTCCCAGGGGTGGTACAGCACCCATTCCCAGGGTTGGCACAGTATCCATTCCCAGAGCTGGTAGGACCCATTCCCAGGGCTGACAGGACCCATTCCCAGGAGTGGGAGCACCTGTTCCCAGGGCTGCCATTCCAAAGGCTGGCAGGACCCATTCCCAGGGCTGGTAGCACCTCTTCCCAAGGCTGGTAGAACCCATTGCAAAGGCTGACAGGTCCCATTTCCAGGGCTGGTAGAACCCATTCCCAGGGCTGGTAGAACCCATTCCCAGGGGTGATAGAACCCATTCCCAGGGCTGGTAGAACCCATTCCCAGGGCTGGCAGAACCCATTCCCAGGGGTGATAGAACCCATTCCCAGGGCTGGCGCAGCACCCATTCCAAAGCCTGGCAGGTCCCATTCCTAGAGCTGGTAGAACCCATTCCCAGGGCTGGCAGGACCCATTCCCAGGGCTGGCAGTGCCCGTGCCAGGCTGGGAATGCTGCCTGTGCTGCCTCTGCAGACATGAGGAAGAGCGTGTGCTACCGCAACTACAACGACACGTGTGAGAACGAGCTCTCCTTCAACATGACCAAGAAGATGTGCTGCTGCTCCTACAACATTGGCAAGGCCTGGAACAAGCCCTGTGAGCCCTGTCCCACCCCTGCCAGCCGTAAGTCACCTCATTCCCTGCTGTCCCCTCGCTTTTCCAGGGATTCTGATGCCCAAAAGCCAGGAAATAACTCCCTAAAACTCTTTTTGGAAGCAAAAAGCACTCGTTTATTCCATGCTGGATGCACAGGAATGTTTTCCCAAGTGTGCATCCTGAGCTATATAGGAGTTAGATCTTTGTACTGTCATCTAATTACAGTATTTTTATGATACTTTATGCTTTCTATTGTCATTTAATTTGCAATATTTGGACATCACCTCAGCTGTTACACCCACTTCCAAAACTGTCCCTCCCATAACACCACCCCTGACACACCTCCCAGATTTAACCCAGA
>NW_024105027.1:0-30334 GCF_003945595.2 Pipra filicauda | reverse complement strand
AGCTCCCTTCCTGCCTGGCTGCTCTCCAGCCCCTCTGGCCCAGCCTGGAGCTGCCGGGGGTTGTTGTGGCCAAAGGGCAGGACCCGGCCCTTGGCCTGGTTGAACCTCATCCCCTTGGAATCAGCCCCTGGATCCAACCTCTGCAGAGCCCTCCTGCCTTCCAGCTGATGGACACTCCCCCCAGCTTGGTGTCATCTGCAAATTTGCTGATCCTTGTGGTCCCTCCCAGCTCAGGGTATTCCACAATTCTATAAATTCTTGAAATCTTCATTTACCACCTCGGTGGTCGGATAAAAAAATGATGATTTACATTCATGTTCTTGATTTTCCCCTTATTCTGTGTTTTGTTGGGTTTTTTTTTAAAAAAATGTGCAAACAGCAGCCTTTCAAACTAAAATTCCCCTTATTTTTTAATCACAAAGCAACAGGAAATGGTTGAAAATCGACCCAGATTGGAGCAAACCAAGGGTTAAAGCTCAACTGACTGCACTGAGCCCCTCCAGCCCTCCCAGGAGTTTCCAGCAGTGTTGGAAATGCTAAAACTACCCTGATAACTTTTCTAATTAATTGGTTTCATTAATCATGAGCGGTGTAATTGCTCTTGTGGGAGCACACTTGGGGAGGAATCACCCAAACGTGAAGTTTTGCTAAACCAACCTCGACACACTTGGGTGACCAAAGCCTTGGGGGAGGGAAATGCTGCTGAGAACTGGACACCAGGAATGCAGAATTTATGGACCACAAGGACACGTTGCAGAGAGCAGAAATGAAGCAGGAACTAATAAAGATAATTCAGCATTTCTGTCTGGGAAAAAGAGAATAAAAAGGCTGCAAATGTGGGCACGAGAAGTGAGAAATCAAGAAGCAGTAGAGATAGAATGCTAATTAATGGGGGGAATTATGTAATTGCTAGGCAATTAATGAAGAGGATTTATCGCAAATTAACACTGATTTCCTTTGTAAAAATGAAGAGAATTTATAGAAAGTTAACACTGATTTCATTGCTTACAATGAAGAGAATTTATAGCAAATTAACACTGATTTCATTGCTAAGAATGAAGAGAATTTATAGCAAATTAACACTGATTTCGTTGCTTAGAATGAAGAGAATTTATAGCAAATTAACACTGATAGCAAATCAACACTGATTTTATTGTTAACAATGAGGAGGATTTATAGCAAATTAACACTGATTTCATTGTTAACAATGAAGAGAATTTATAGCAAATTAACACTGATTTCCTTGATAACAATGAAGAGAATTTGTAGGAAATTAACCCTGATTTCATTGCTAACAAAGTATAAACAGTGAGAAGTTTGGGAAGTGGGGGGTCTCTGTGTGGAACCACCCCTGTCTGTGCTCCCTAAAACCGAAGCACCGCCCGCTTCCTAACGCTAAAAATAACGGGAAAATTCGATTTATCCCGGTGGATCCCCCCTCCCACGGTGTTCCCCCGATGTTTTTGGTGCCAACCCCCGGTGCCAGGCGTGATTCCCTCCCTGTCCTTGGCACAGACATCGACGAGTGCAGCAGTGGGGAGAACCTGTGCCAGCGCAACGCCGACTGCATCAACATCCCGGGCAGCTACCGCTGCGAGTGCTCCACGGGCTACAAGCTGTCACCCAGTGGGGCCTGCGTGGGTAAGAGGGCACCCCTGTGCCACCTATTCCACACACACCCCCCCTGCCTGAGGGGCTGGGCTGGCACAGCACCCCCTGTGGTCACAGGATTGCAGAATGTGCCAAAGTGGAAGGGGTCAAGTTCAGCTCCTGGTCCATCCAAACCCTCCTGGAGCTCTGGCAGCCGTGGGGCTTGGCCCCTGCCCTGTGGAGCCGTGCGTGTGTCGCCGTGCGTGCGCGCGCTCTTTTGCTATAGCCACCCTTAATGTCTAATCATACCAAAACCACCCAGTTTGCTGAATATACGAACCCTTTTTCTGATGATCCGAAACCCTTGTACCTTCTAATATAGCAACCCTTTTTCTAAATAATCCAAACCCGGATTGGTCTAATATTCAACAAACGTTTTCTTAAATGACAAACCATTTGTCTGAGATCCTCAAGAAAGACATACGTGACCTTTACGATATCCAACCGTTTTCTGAGATACAACATTTTCTGATATCCAACCCTTTTCTAATATCCAACCCTTTTCTGATATCCAACCTTTTTCTAATCTCCAACCCTTTTCTAATATCCAACCGTGTTACTAATATACCACCCTTTTCTAATATCCAACCTTTTTCTAATATCCAACCCAACCCAGCCCTGACACAGCTCCAGGTCATTCCCTGGAGTCCCCACAGTGCTGTCCCTGCTCTTCCTCTCCTGGGGAAGTTGTACCTGCCCTGAGCTCTCCCCTCAGTCTCCTCCTCTCCAGCTGAACCCACCAAGTGCCCTCAGTGTCCTCACACAACTTCAAATCAAGGCCCTTCCCCACATTCCCTCCTTTGGACACTCTCTAAGAGCTTCAGATCTTTCTTGCAGTGCCCCAAACTGCCACAATATTCCAGGTGAGGCCTCCCCAGGGCAGAGCAGAGCGGGACAACCCCCTCCCTCACCCAGCTGGTGATGCTTTGCCTGGCACACGAAGGACATGCCAGTCCCCTGTTGCTCTTTTGTCACTCCCCAGGGACTCTGACCTGGCTGTGCTGTGGTTATGGCACATCTGGACTTCCTGGTGCAATTCCCAAGGATTGTGGGCTCCTGAGGGATGAGAAAAGGCCACTGTGAAGTGCAGCTCGGGCCACGTTTTCCAATTACACGGAATTTTGGTTTTTTGAGTGCGTAAATCTTGTGGGTTCACGTGCAGGGCCAGGAGCTGGACCCAACAATCCTCGTGGCTCCCTTCCAACTGGGCATGTTCTGTGATTCTGCTCTTCCCACCTGGTCCCTCCTTTTTGCTCACCAGTGCCCACTTGGCTCCGTTTTAGGTCGCAACGAGTGCCAGGAGATCCCCAACGTGTGCAGCCACGGGGACTGCGTGGACACCGAGGGCAGCTACGTCTGCATCTGCCACAACGGCTTCAAGGCCACGGGGGAGCAGACCATGTGCATGGGTCAGTGTGGGGTCACACACCATGTGCAGGGGTCAGTGTGGGGTCACACACCATGTGCAGGGGTCAGTGTGGGGCCACACATCATGTGCAGGGGTCAGTGTGTGGCCACAGACCGTGTGTGTGGGTCAGTGTGGGGCCACAGACCGTGTGTGTGGGTCAGTGTGGGGCCACAGTCCATGTGTATGGGTCAGTGTGATGCCACACACCATGCCCATGGGTCAGTGTGGGACCACAGTCCACGTGCATGGTCAGTGTGGGGACACAGACTGTGTTTCTGGGTCAGTGTGATGCCACATGTGGGTCAGTGTGGGGCCACAGACCATGTGCAGGGGTCAGTGTGGGGCCACAGACTGTGTGTGTGGGTCAGTGTGGGGCCAGAGTCCATGTCCATGGTCAGTGTGGGGCCACAGTCCATGTGCAGGGGTCAGTGTGGGGCCACAGACCATGTGCAGGGGTCAGTGTGTGACCACAGACCATGTTCCTGGGTCACTGTGGGGCCACACACCATGTCCATGGGTTAGTGTGGGGCCAGAGTCCATATGTGTGGGTCACTGTGGGGTCACAGTCCACATCCATGGTTAGTGTGGGGCCACACACCACGTGCAGGGGTCAGTGTGGGGCCACAGTCCATGCCCATGGGTCGCTGTGTGACCACAGACCGTGTCCCTGGGTCAGTGTGGGGCCACAGTCCATGTGGGAATCAGCCATGAGGAAGGATGGGAGCTCTCTCTGACACTTTGCTGAGCGGTGCCAAGCACGATCAAGGGCTCCAGTGTCCTCTCAGGCTGCCCCTGGTGCTGTGCAGCCCCCTGGGCACTGCCTGCACACCCGGGAGTGTCCCCTCACCCGTCCCCCACCACCTTCTCCCCGCAGACATCGACGAGTGCGACCGCCAGCCCTGCGGGAACGGGACCTGCAAGAACACAGTCGGCTCCTACAACTGCCTCTGCTTCCCTGGCTTTGAGCTCACACACAACAACGACTGCATGGGTGAGTTCCCTGGAATGCTGAGCCCAGGGATTGCTGGGATGTGCCAGGTGGGCACGCCGGGGGTCAGCGGCGGCCGGAGCGGGGGCCGGACGTGCCGGAGGTGCGGGGCTGGTGGGGGTGACACTCTCATGCTCTGCATCTCTTCCTGTTTTGCTTGTCCTCTCCCTCCCACAGACATTGATGAGTGTTCATCCCTGGTGGGGCAGGTGTGTCGGAACGGCCAGTGCATCAACAGCGTCGGCTCCTTCCAGTGCCTGTGCCAGGAGGGGTACGACCGGACCCCTGACGGGAAGAACTGTGTGGGTGAGTGTCTGGGCAGCAGTGGGGGGAGCTGGTGCTGGGTGATGTGGTGCCCAGGCCGGGCCCATCCCAGCCAGCTGAGCAGTGGATTCTCCAGAACCGCTCGCAGATCCTCTGCCACAAGTCCCAAGTCCTCTGGAACCAAAGCCTGGTTCATCTGAGTGCCCCTGGAGAGCTGGACTGAGTCCCTCTCTGCCTTCATCTCCCTTCCAGCAAGGCAGGGAACAGTCAAACCTGCACCTTTCCACGTGCAGTGAGGAGAAATGCTCTGTCCATGCCCCTAAAACCTGCAGAGCTGTACCAGGGATGCCCTGGGAAATGTCCTAACCTGCTTCCCTCAGACCTTTTGGGCACGGCGGGGCCTTGGGTGCAGGAGGCTCCTCTGAGGTGGGCACAGACCCCATCACGGGGTATTTCTCTTCCTCCTCAGACATCAACGAGTGTGTGAGCCTGCCTGGCACCTGCTCCCCGGGCACCTGCCAGAACCTGGAGGGCTCCTTCCGCTGCATCTGCCCCCCGGGCTACGAGGTGCAGAACGACAACTGCATCGGTAATGTGGGGCCTCTGCCCCCTCTTGAACCATTCCCACAACAGCCCTGTTCTTCCTGGGTGGGCTGGGGTATCTCTGGGGCATCATTAGGATGGTGCATCACCACCCCCAAACACCTTCTTGCAAGGCAAGACCTGCTCCCATGGCAGAGAAGGCTCAGGGGGTTCTCTGTGCCCATTTTTGTTGCCTCTTTTTCTCTGAGGGAGGGTTCAAGGTTGGGGACATGGTGATGTCCTGAAGGTATCAGAGCTCCCAGACATCACCTTCACCTTGTTTTCATGAGGGAAGGAGTGACCTTTGGCTGCTCTGTGTGTCATTGAATCATTTTCTGGGGTTGGGGACATGGTGATGTCCTGCAGGTATATCAGAGCTCCCAGACATCTCCTTCACAGATGGAGGTGGGAGAAGAGGAAGAAGAGGAGACTCAAGGGTTTTGCTGTGCCCATTTTCATTGCCTTATTTTCTCTGAGGGTTGGGGGTAAGGTTGATGTCCTGCAGGTATCAGAGCTCCCAGACATCACCTTCATCTTATTTTCATGAGGAAAGGAGTGACCTTTGGTTGCTCTGTGTGTCATTGCCTCTTTTTCTCTGAGGGAGGGTTAGAAGTTGGGGACATGATGATATCCTGCAGATATCAGAGCTCCCAGACATCTCCTTCACAGATGGAGGTGGGAGAAGAAGAAGAAGAGGAGGCTCAAGGTTTTTGCTGTGCCCATTTTCACTGCCCCATTTTCTCTGAGGGAGGATTAGAGGTTGGGGACGTGGCGATGAGGCATCAGAGCTGCCAGACATCACCTTCACCTTGTTTCCCTGAGGAAAGGAGTGACCTTTGGCTGCTCTGTGTGTCCCTGCTCCTCCCAGATATCAACGAGTGCGAAGAGGAGCCCAACATCTGCCTTTTTGGGACGTGCACCAACACCCCTGGCAGCTTCCAGTGCGTCTGTCCCCCGGGCTTTGTGCTGTCTGACAACGGCCGGCGCTGCTTTGGTGAGTGCAGCTGCTCGTGGTGGGGAGGGAGCAGAACCTCCTGGACCTCTGTGTGACCTTGGAATTCTCCCATCCTCCCGCAGACACTCGCCAGAGCTTCTGCTTCACCCGCTTCGACAACGGGAAGTGCTCCGTCCCCAAGGCCTTCAACACCACCAAGGCTCGGTGCTGCTGCAGCAAGATGCCAGGGGAGGGCTGGGGAGATCCCTGCGAGCTGTGCCCTCAGGAGGGGAATGGTAGGAAGGCTGGGACCTGGCTCTGTGTGTGGGGAAAGGCAGGGAAGGCAACCAGCAAGGCAAGGCGTCCAGCAAAGGGGGTTTGTCCATGCCTGGAGAACTGGGAGCCCGTCCTGGGCTGCAGAATTCCCTGGGGCTGCAGAATTCCCTGGGGCTGCAGAATCCCCTGGGGCTGCAGCAACCAGGTGGGTTATTTCTGCTTTGGATCTGCTCTTGGTGCTCTCCAGGGGCATCTCAGGGATCTCAGAGAATGCTCTGAGTTGGAAGGGACCCACAAAGATCATCAAATTCCAACTCTTCAGTGAATGGCCCACCCAAGGGTCAAACCCACAACCTTGGTGTTACCTCAGGGCCTCCACAACTCTCTCCACAACTGCCTGAAACTCTCTACAGCTGCCTGAAAGGAGGTTGTAGCCAAGTAGGGGTCAGGCTCTTCTCCCAGATAACAAGCAACAGGACAAGAAGAAACAACCTCGAATTGTGCTAGGGAGGGTTTAGGTTGAATATTAGGAAAAGTTTCTTCACTGAAAGGGTGGTCAAGCACTGGGAGAGGCTACCCAGGGCAGTGCTGGAGTCCCCATCCCTGGGAGTGTTCAGAGAACGTGTGGATGTGGCACCTGGAGACGTGGTTTAGTGGTGGACAGGGTGGTGTTGGGTTAATGGCTGGACTCCATGATATTAGAGGGCTTTCCAACCTTCACAATTCCATGTTTTCATGGTTCCACACCCAAGGCAGGCACAGGTTTTTTCTAGCCAGACAGGGTTTTGGGGGTTCTCAAGCTCCCATCGTGCTCTAGAAGCAAGAGTGGGATCCCTTGTGAGCAGATCTCACTTTCCTGCTTCCTCCCAGTTGCCTTCCAGGAGCTGTGTCCGTACGGCCACGGAGCCATCCCAGGCCCAGGTGACACCCGAGAAGGTGAGCTTGGCTCTAGGGATGACAAGAAATTTGGGGTTGGGGGGGGTGTTGCTGCCTAAAAACAACCAGACTTGGGCTCCTGGAGAGCAGGGTTGGATCCCAGAGGCAGGGAAGGGGTGGAAGGAATGGGACTGGGGGCTCTCCCAAGCTCAGCTGCTCACCAAAGGTTCGGCCCCCGGCTCTGGAGAGGGAGAATCTGAAGCTCCAGGGATCACTTGGGTGTCTCATGTCAGTCCTGAGGGGGCTGTTTGTGGCTGTGGGAGGTTTCACCCTCGTGGTTTCCCTGGCAGATGTCAATGAGTGCTCGGAGAACCTGGGGGTCTGCATCAACGGGGCCTGCATCAACACCGACGGCTCCTTCCGCTGCGAGTGCCCCTTCGGATACAACCTGGACTACACGGGGGTCAACTGCGTGGGTGAGGGTCTGCCCGGGGCTCTGGGGGTCGGGGCTGCCTGGGAGAGGGTCTGTGTGGTGGGTGGGGGTCTGTGAGGGTCTGTGTGGATGAGGGTCTGTGGTGGGTGAGGTGTGTGTGGTGGGTGGAGGTCTGTGAGGGTCTATGTGGTGGGTGAGGGTCTGTGTGGATGAGGGTCTGTGTGGTGGGTGGAGGTCTGTGAGGGTCTGTGTGGTGGGTGGGGGTCTACATGAGAGAGGGTCAGCATGGGTGAGGGTCTCTGTGGGTGAGGGTCTGTGAGGGTGAGGGTCTGTGAGGGTGAGGGTCTGTGTGGTGGGTGAGGGTCTGTGTGATGAGTGAGGGTCTTTGAGGGTCTTTGTGGTGGGTGAGGATCTATGTGGTGGATGGGGGTCTGTGTGGTGGGTGAGGGTCTGTGATGGGTGAGGGTCTGAGTGGTGGGTGGGGATCTGTGAGGGTCTGCATGGTGGGTGGGGGTCTGCATGAGGGAGGGTCTGCGTGGATGAGGATCTCTGTGGGTGAGGGTCTGTGAGGGTAAGGTCTGTGTGAGTGAGGGTCTGAGTGGGTGAGGGTCTCTGTGGATGAGGGTCTGTGTGATGGGTGGAGGTCTGTGAGGGTCTGTGTGGTGGGTGAGAGTCTGTGTGGATGAGGGTCTGTGTGGTGGGTGGGTCTGTGATGGTCTGTGTGGTGGGTGGGGGTCTCTGTGGATGAGGGTCTGTGTGATGGGTGGAGGTCTGTGAGGGTCTGTGTGGTGGGTGGGGGTCTCTGTGGATGAGGGTCTGTGTGATGGGTGGAGGTCTGTGAGGGTCTGTGTGGTGGGTGAGGGTCTCTGTGGATGAAGGTCTGTGTGGTGGGTGGGTCTGTGAGGTTGGGGTGGGCTCCCTGTTCCCTCCTTCCTCGCCCCCTGTGTCTGAGGTGGATGGAGGGACCTCGCTCCTCCCCTGCCCCCCTGCTGTCCCAGCTCCTGCCTTTGCTTGGGGGTTTGGGGCTGCAGGGACCACCCAGCCCCAACCCTTCCCACCCCACTGACCCCCCGACGTGTCCCCAGACACCGACGAGTGCTCCATCGGCAATCCCTGCGGGAACGGCACCTGCACCAACGTGGTGGGAGGCTTCGAGTGCGCCTGCGACGAGGGCTTTGAGCCGGGGCCCATGATGACCTGTGAAGGTGACACTGCTGGGGGGACTGTCCCCTCATCTGTCCCCTCATCCCCAGTGCCACCGGGCTGGGGGGGACCCTGCTGGGTCACTGCCCGGGCCAGCCCCAAGGGATGGTGTGGGAAGGCTCGGCTGGGGCTCGGCTCCATCAGCACTGGGCTCCTTCTGCTTCCTCTGAGGCTGCAGCCCAGGAGGAGCCTGGAGACCTGCCAAAATCCAGGGGCTGCCTCCTCAAGGAGCCAGGACCCATCTGAGCTGCTGAGACACCGGCTGTCTGTCCCTCTGCTGAGACACCGGCTGTCTGTCCTCTGCTGAGAGTCCTGGTGTCTGTCCTTCTGCCAAAACACCGACTGTCTTGTCGCTCTGCTAAAACATTGGCTGTCTGTCCCTCTGCTGAGAGTCCTGGTGTCTGTCTCTCTGCTGAGAGTCCTGGTGTCTGTCTCTCTGCTAAAACACCGGGTGTCTGTCCCTCTGCTAAAACACCAGCTGTCTGTCCCTCTGCTGAGAGTCCTGGTGTCTGTCCCTCTGCTGAGACACTGGTGTCTGTCCCTCTGCAACCAACCACCACGGCAGGAAGCCTTGGTGGAACAAAGTTCTCATGAGCTGGATGCCCGGGTAGGGTGGCTCTGCCCTGGGGAGGCCCAGCCCTGTCCCTGACAGCACCAAGGCAGGTTCTCTCCTCTCTCCTCCCCGCAGACATCAACGAGTGCTCCCTGAACCCCCTGCTCTGTGCCTTCCGCTGCATCAACACCTTCGGCTCCTACGAGTGCACCTGCCCCTCTGGATACGCCCTGCGAGAGGACAGGAGGATGTGCAGAGGTAACAGCCCCTCCTGCCTCCATCAGGAAGCTCCCAAACCCTCCCCAGCTCCTGCTCTCAGCCACCTGTGTGCAGGGAAGGCAGCACTCCTGCCCTGGCATCGCTGGGCCTGTGCCCACTGTCACCCCACTGGTTTTGCTGCCAGAAAGAAATTCTTTGCTCACAGGGCAGTGAGGCCCTGGCACAGTGCCTGCCCCATCCCTGGAAATGTCCAAGGCCAGCGTGGAGCAACCTGGGCTAGTGGGAGGTGTCCCTGCCCATGGCAGGGGATGGCACTGGATGAGCCTCAAAGTCCCTTCCAACCCAAACTGTGTTATGATTCTATGATTTTTTTTTTAACTGTGCCCCAGCCAGCCTGGGCAAAGGCCACGGGGATTGATGGAGCAGTGGGTGCTCCTGGTGCCCCCCAGGGCTGGCAGGGTGTAGCTATTTGGAGTTGGCTTCCCAAGTCCCCCGGGCTACAGTGAAAACCTCCCCCCTCCCCTTTGGGCAAAGGAAAAAAAACAACTACAGAAACTGAAAGATCCGAAACCAACCGAGCTACAACAAAATATATATATATTTACGTATATCACAGTTTATATACAGTTACAATACTGTGTACATATGAAAAGAGAACACCAAACAACCCCCCCAGAGGGGAAGGGAAAAGGGATGCGGGACAAAAGCACCAAAAAACCCTGAAGCAGGTATGCACAGTAACAATCAATAAAGAACTAGCAAAACAAAATCTTATTACTCTCCTTGAGATAGCAGAATTGTGCCAAGCACCGCTGGCACCCTCTGCCTCCCAAGGCCTACAAGGCCTCACTAGGCCTCACTAGGCCTCACACGAACAGTACCTTGGCTTATATAAAAATTGTGTGGAATACTGGGAACATGGCCACTCCCTTGGTTACAAACTGGTCACCAAGGAAGGTCTAGACTAGAACTATCACCCAGGGGCAGCTCTGACGGGGTCTCTCTTGCAGATCTGGATGAGTGTGCGGAGGGGCTGCACGACTGCGAGTCCCGGGGGATGCTGTGCAAGAACCTCATTGGCACCTTCATGTGCATCTGCCCGCCAGGGATGCAGCGCAGGCCCGATGGAGAGGGCTGCACAGGTACCAGGGCAGGCTGCCAGGGACTCCCAAGGGCATGGGGATGGTTCCCTGCCAGGCATTGCCCGTGGAAGTTTACGTTCCTCCTCCCTGGGGTGTCCCGCTCGCGCCTTCACACACAACCCTCTGTTCACCTCTGGCCCATGTGAATCAGAGTCCAGCACGGGGGGACCTTTCCTTTGGGTCATTCTGTGTCTGTCCTGAGCTGCTTTGCTTTGGGAAGGGGCAGCACTGGGCAGCCCAGCCCTGCTCAGCTCAGGCACAGCAGGGACACGGAGCCAGCCCAACTCCAGGGCTGACCCAGCAGCTTGGCCAGGGCAGGTGGAGGATGTGCAGGCCAGGGAAGCCAAATTTCGACCACTCTTGCTTTGGAAGAGGTCCAGGGCAGGTGGATGTGCTTCCCAGCTGATGTGGAAATGGTCCTCGGGGGCTCTGGGAGGACATTTCAAACTGAGTGGTAGCACAGGGGCTCGTGGAAAGCTCATGGAATTGGTTCTTTGCCTCACCAGAGCTCTTTGTGGGTTTTTCTTTCTTTTCTTTCTTTCTCCCTTCCTTCCTTCTTTCTCTCTTTCTTTCTCTCTCTCTCTTTCTTTCTTTCTCTCTTTCCTTCTTCCTTCCTTCTTTCTCTCTCTCTTCCTTTCTTCCTTTCTTTCTCTCTTTCTCCCTTTCTTCCTCCCTTCCTTCCTTCCTCCCTTCCTTCCTTTCTCCCTTTCCCTCTTACTCCCTCCTTCCCTTCTTCCTCCCTCCTTTCTTTCCTTCCTTCCTTCCTTCTTTCTCTCTCTCTTTCTCTCTCTTTCTTTCTCCCTTTCTCCCTCCCTCCCTCCTTTCCTTCCTTCCTTCCTTCCTTTTCTTCCTTTCTATCTTTCTCTCTTTCTCCCTCTCCTTCCCTCCCTCCCAGATGAGAACGAGTGTCGGACCAAGCCTGGGATCTGCCCCAACGGGCGCTGTGTGAACACAGCGGGGAGTTACCGCTGCGACTGCAACGAGGGCTTCGAAGTCAGTCCCTCTGGCACCGAGTGCATTGGTAATTCCCAAATCCTGCCAGGCCTGGAGCAGCACATGGGGCTTCAGGGGGTCTAAGAGAGCTGTAGAAGGACTTGTGATGTGGGTACAGAGGGACACGACGAGGGGCAGTGGTTTCATGCTGACAAAGGGCAGGGTTGGATGGGATATTGGGAAGGAATTCCTCCCTGGGCAGGGTTAGGTGGGATATTGGGAAGGAATTCCTCCCTGGGCAGGGTTAGGTGGGATATTGGGAAGGAATTCCTCCCTGGGCAGGGTTAGGGGGTACATTGGGAAGGAATTCTTCCCTGGGAGGATGGGAAGCCCTGGCACAGGTTACCCAGAGAAGCTGTGGCTGCTCCATCCCTGGAGGTGTCCAGGGCCGGGTTGGACAGGGCTTGGAGCAACCTGGGACAGTGGAAGGTTGCCCATGGCAGGGTGTAGAACTCCATGACCTTCAAGGTGCCACCCAACCCAAACCAGGGCTGGAACTCCATGACCTTCAAGGTGCCATCGGCTGGAACTCCGTGATCTTCCAGCTCCTTCCAACCCAAACCATTCTGTGACTCTTTGATCCTGAGCAGAAGGTTTGGGGGGCATCACCTGAACCACACCCCCTTCATGCTGGCGCTGGCACAGGCTGCTCCCTCATCCCTGGGGCTGACACTGGCTCAGATCCCGGACTCATATCCCCCTTTCCTCCACCCAGACACCCGCCAAGGGTTCTGCTTCACCGAGGTGCTGCAAACCATGTGCCAGATGTCCTCCACCAACCGCAACCTGGTCACCAAATCCGAGTGCTGCTGCAACAGCGGGCGCAGTTGGGGCCCCCAGTGCGAGCTCTGCCCCCTCCCTGGCACTGCCCAGTACAAGAAGATGTGTCCCCATGGCCCAGGATACTCCACTGATGGCAGAGGTGAGCTGGGGCCACATCTTTCAGTGCAGAGGACGTGGGTGCAGGCTGGGGCAGAGCCCGGAGCAGACACGAAACCTCTGCGAGGTTCTCCGGGCGGGTTCTCAGCTCTGGGAGGGTCAGAGCTGCCCTGGCACGGGGCTGGCAGCGGGCACAGAGGCAACCTTGGCACTGACAGGTCCTTCCCTCTCTCCCTCCCCCAGACATCGATGAGTGCAAGGTCCTGCCCAACCTGTGCAGGAACGGGCAGTGCATCAACAGCATCGGCTCCTTCCGCTGCCACTGCCGGCTGGGCTACACCGCCGACATCACGGGCACGGCCTGCGTGGGTGAGTGGGGAAAAGGGATCCCGTGCCTCTGGACAGCCCTTGGGAATCCAAAAAAATCCGGTTTTAGGAACTGCTCAGAGACTCTTGGATCTTTTGAGCAGCGAAGGTGTTTATTGCCGACGTCGGGAGTGAGCGTGGTTTGCACCACGGAGAACTCGCTCGAAGGTTTCACACAAAATCAGGGGGGTTTATGCAATTTTCATAGATGATTAAATGCATATTCATATGATTACAACATCACAGGAGATCTCCTACACTTGTTGTGCTGCCTCAAACTGAGGTGCTCCCCCAAAATCCGTGTCTTCCTGCAGGGTGAAAACAGGGCATTTATCCAGGAGTGCCAGAATCCATAGGGATATCTGACCACTGAGTTGTGTGGTGCCACAAAACCCGGGATCACCTCGTGTTCAGGAGTTCCTGGGCAGGCTGAGCTGTCCAAGGGGTGGAGGGGGTCCTGTCCCTGGGGGTGCTGATGTGTCTTGTCTCTCGAGGGTAGATCTGGACGAGTGTAACCAGTCCCCCAAGCCCTGCAACTTCATCTGCAAGAACACAGAAGGCAGCTACCAGTGCTCCTGCCCCCGAGGGTACATCCTGCAGGAGGATGGCAAGATCTGCAAAGGTATCCAGCCAGGAGGAGGAGCAGAGACCCTGCCTCACCCCTGGCACCTGGGGGGACGTGGCAGAGCAGTTCAGGTCCTTCTGTTCAGCCACAGCACAAGGATAGACGTGGGGAAAAGTGCCACCCTTGTGGACTGGAGGGTGAGGGTTTCGTCCTCCCGCAGTCTGGACTTGTCTCATCTGAGAAAAAAATCCTCCTTGCCCTTTCCTACAGACCTCAGAGCCTATCCCAAGCTGTGCTGAGCTCCAGGGAGCTTCAACCTGGATGTCTCCTGCATGTCAGTGCCACCAGCAGCTGCCAGGCTGGGGCTGTGCCCACCTCTCCCAGTGTCAGTGTGTGAGGAGGCTGGGCTGAGAATCTGGGAGACTCTGGGATTTGTGGATCCCAGGGGAGGCAGGGAGAAGTCTCTGCACCTTCCAGATGTGCCCATGTATAACACTGAGGTGGGGAGAGGCTCGTTCTTCTCGTGGAAGAACTCTGGGTGTTGTTCCTGAGGCCAGTCCCGGTGTGCCCAAGGTGTATCCACAGATGTCACAGGCTGAGACCACGTGGATAAGACACCTCAGGGGGATAAAATGAGACACTTTTCCTTGTTGCTTTAGACCTGGACGAGTGTTCCACCAAGCAGCACAACTGCCAGTTCCTCTGTGTCAACATCATCGGGGGCTTCAACTGCAAGTGCCCCCCCGGCTTCACTCAGCACCACTCGTCCTGCATCGGTGAGTAGAGCCATTCCCTGCTCCCCTGGGCACCACCAGGACATTCCCACGGGCACAGCATCCCCAGGGGTCAGTTTTAAGCCCAGGAGAGTCTTTCCAGCCCCCCAAACCGCGGGTGTTTTGCAGACAACAACGAGTGCACGGCTCAGCCCTCGCTGTGTGGAGCCAAAGGGCAGTGTCTGAACACCCCGGGCAGCTACAACTGCGAGTGCCAGAAAGGATTCTCCCTGGACAGCTCTGGGGTCAACTGTGAAGGTGGGTCTGGGTCTCCAGGGCTTTGGCAGAGTTGTGTTCCCCTGGGGAAGAGTTCCTGGTGCATCACAGTCTCCGAGGAGCTCAGTTGGGACAACGCTCTCAGGCACAGGGTGGGATTGTTGGGGTGTCCTGTGCAGGGCTAAGGGTTGGACTGGGTGATCCCTGTGGGTCCCTTCCAGCTCAGGATATTCCATGGTTCTGTGAGAAGGGTCTGTGGGGCACCAGAAGCCCCCATGGGAAGCCCTGATGTGAAGGAGAGGTCGGTGCCTGACCTGCCTGGGGAAACACCGGCCCTTGGAGAAAGAAATGAAGGTCTCAGTGCTGCAGCCACAGCCAAGCTGGGACAGGAATGGTCCTGTGTCCCACCAGGAGAGATCTCAAGCTGGCCATGGGACCTGCTGAGGAGTGCCAGTGCTCAGCCTGAAGCAGAGTCCAGGCCTGACCTTAACTCCAAACCCATCCCAGGGGTGTCTGTAGGCCTTGGGGCTGAGAGTTCCCCTCACTGCCAACTGCAGGGACATAACTGGGCACCGGAACCACCCCCACATGAGCACCCTGCAGGGTGCCAGGCAGGTCCAGCCGGTCCCTGAGGGCCCCCCAGCCCAGGGGGAGTTGTCCTGTTGTCCCATTGTCCCATTGTCCCACTGCCCTGTGTCACTTTGCTGCAGACGTGGACGAGTGTGACGGGAACCACCGGTGCCAGCACGGCTGCCAGAACGTGCTGGGGGGGTACAGGTGTGGCTGCCCCCAGGGCTACGTCCAGCACTACCAGTGGAACCAGTGTGTGGGTGAGTGAGACTGGGGTCCTGGGCCTGTGGGAGGTGTCCTGTACCTGTGGGGTGTGTCCTGTGCCTGTGGGGTGTGTCCCTTAACTATGGGATGTATCCTGTACCTGTGGGTGTATCCTATACCTGTGGGGTGTGTCCTGTGCCTGTGGGGTGTGTCCCTTACCAATGGGATGTATGCTGTACCTGTGGGAGATGTCCCATACCTGTAGGGTGTGTCCTGTGCTTGTGGGTATGTCCTGTGCCTGTGGGGTGTATCCTGTGCCTGTGGGGTGTGTCCCCTACCTGTGGGGTGTGTCCTGTACCTGTGGGAGGTGTCCTGTACCTGTGGGGTGTATCCCATACCTGTGGGGTGCATCCCACACCTGTGGGACATATCCTGTACCTGTGGGGTGTATCCTGTACCTGTGGGTGTATCCCTTAGCTGTGGGGTGTATCCCTTAGCTGTGGGGTGTATCCCGTACCTCTGGGATGTATCCCATACCCGCGGTCTATCCCATTCCTATGGGTGTATCCCATACCTGTGGGATGCAGGATGGAGGGCAGCCGAGCCCCCAGTCCGTCTCCACCCCCCTCAGCCCCCTCTGACACTGGGTTTGGGTTCATCCCACTGATATCCTGCCCTGCCCCAGAGACAGACCGGGACGTTTCCCAGGGATGGACCCCCCTGCCCTGCCCCGGCAGGGAATGGCAGGAAGCTGCTCTGCCACCAGCAGCAGGATACCACCCCCTCCAGCAGCCTTTTGGGCTCTCGGGGAGCCTGCTGGGAATTCCGGGCGGGGTGGGAGCACCGTGTCCCGCCCTCCCCTGAGCCTGTGCCCCTTTGTGCCGCCCCGCAGACGAGAACGAGTGTTCCAGCCCCACCGCCTGCGGCTCTGCCTCCTGCTACAACACCCTGGGCAGCTTCAAGTGCGTGTGTCCCTCGGGCTTTGACTTCGACCAGGCCTTCGGGGGCTGCCAGGACGTGGACGAGTGCTCGGCCGGGGGCAGCCCCTGCAGCTACGGCTGCTCCAACACGGACGGGGGGTACCTGTGCGGCTGCCCCGGCGGCTACTTCCGAGCGGGACAAGGGTAAGGGAGACACTTGCACCTTCCCAGACGCTGTTGCAAAACAATCGAGGCAGCTGGAAGGCAGGAGGGCTCTGCAGAGGTTGGAGAGTTGGGCTGATTCCAAGGGGATGAGGTTCAACCAGGCCAAGGGCCGGGTCCTGCCCTTTGGCCACAACAACCCCCGGCAGCTCCAGGCTGGGCCAGAGTGGCTGGAGAGCAGCCAGGCAGGAAGGGAGCTGGGAGTGGGGATGGACAGGGAGCTGAACAGGAGCCAGAGTGTGCCCAGGGGGACAAGAGGGCCAATGGATCCTGGCCTGGCTCAGGAACAGGGTGGCCAACAGGGCCAGGGAAGTGATTCTTGCCCTGGACTCAGCACTGATGAGGCCACCCCTGGAGTGCTGTGTCCAGTTCTGGGCCCTCAGCTCAGGAAGGACATGGAGGGGCTGGAGCAGGTCCAGAGGAGAGCAACGAGGCTGGGGAAGGGACTGGAGCACAAGTCCTCTGGGACAACCTCCGAGGGCAGTGGTGACACTTCTGTTCGGATCACGGCTCTGAGCTGGGTCTCTCTGCTCTTCTGCCCCCAGACACTGTATCTCTGGCTTGGGCTTTGGGAAAGGTCCCTACCTGCCTGCCCCCCAGGAGGAGGATGAGGACAACCTGCTCTCCCCCGAGACCTGCTACGAGTGCAAGATCAACGGCTACCCCAAGAGGGGCCGCCAGCGCCGCAGCCTCAACGGCACCGAGAGGCACCAGGTGGGACCCCCACGGCACCCTGGGTGGGCTGGGGGGCAAGGCAAGACCTGGGTCACTTGGGAAATAGTGGGTCCTGCCTCAGTCCAGCCAGAGCAGCTCACCCCACACCCGCCTGGGGTGTTTGGGGACGGCCCTGAGTCCACAAGTCCTGCGGGAATTGGGGATCTTTGGAGTTTGGGACACCCTGAGGTGACACACACTTGTGTGGTTTGGCCACAGATGTGTGGAGATACGTGAAGCCAAGAGATAAAGCAGGTGTTTCCCATCCCTGGGAATGTCCAAGGCCAGGTTGGACGGGGCTTGGAGCAATCTGGGACAGTGGAAGGTGTCCCTGCCCATGGCAAGGGGGTGGAATGAGATGAGCTTTGAGGTCCCTCCCAACCCAAACCAACTCTGTGTTTCTGAGCGAGGGGAGGTGATGGGGGAGCAGTTCCCACAGGGTCCCTGAGGGCTCTCAGCACTCACTGTCTGACTCCAGGCTGGGCCTGTCACTGTAAATACAGGTTATTCCTCCACAGGGAGTTCTGGCCTCTGTCCAAGGCTCCCCCAAGAATTTTACAGCCCTGGCAGGTTGGACTGGGAGGTCATTTTAGGCTCTGAAGTTCCTGGTCCTGCCTCTGCAGCTGAGGGCTGTGTGGTGGCTGGTTCAGTGTCAGAGACACAACCAGGGCACCGAGAAACACTTGTAGGAAATTAAGGACCATGGAATCAGAGAATCATAGAACCATGGAATCATAGAATCACAGAATCAGCTGGGTTGGAAGGGACCTCCGAGATCATCAATCCAACCCTTGATCCAACCCCGCTGTGGTTCCCAGCCCATGGCACTGATGCCACATCCAGTCTCTTCTTAAAAACCTCCAGGGACAGAGAATCCACCCCTTCCCTGGGCAGCCCATTCCAATGGCTGAACGTATGGAAGTCGCTGTTACTTCTCAGAGCTGGTTTGGGGCAGAATTCCCCAAAATCACACCCTCCTCCCCCTGGCCCCGAGGTGCTGGGGGGGTCTGTGAGTGACACACCCCCTTCCTTGGCAGGACCACGCCGTGAACTTGGCCAGCATGGACGTGGAGGCCCCGCTGTCCATGACCCTGAACCTGTCGGACCTGGCGCGCAAGGAGCACATCCTGGAGCTCCTGCCGGCCGTGGAGCCCCTGGAGAACCGGGTGCGGTACCTCATCTCCCAGGGCAACGAGGAGGGCTATTTCCGCATCCACCAGAAGGAAGGGCTCAGCTTCCTCCACCTGGGCCGCAAGAAAATCCTGCCCGGCACGTACCTGCTGGAGATCGTGAGCGTGCCCTTGTACCGCAGGCGGGAACTGCAGAAACTCGAGGCCAAGAACCACCTCGACTACTTGGCGGGGGAGCTGGGCCAGGCACTGAGGATGAAGCTCCAGCTCCAGCTCTACTAAAAAAGAGAAACCCCCCCCACGGGATCCATCCACCCACCCACCCGACAGTCACGGCCCTTCTCCTCTCGCCATCCACGCCTTCGGGGACAAACGGGCTCCTCCTCTCGCGCCGCCCCCCCCTCCTGCCACCGCCTGGAAACCCCGGGAAACGGCCCCCTGGGGAACGTCCTTCTGGGATCAGCACCTGGGATTGCTCTGCTCCATGAGCCAAAGCCGCACCGAGAGCTCCCGGGAGCTTTGCCGAGGGTTCCAAACCTCGCCAAAGGTTCCAGCCCCTCGCCGGCAGGGACTCCCCACCCCTGCTCAGCTCCCTCCTGGCTCCTGCAACCAAGACACTGTCCAAGCTGGCAGGGTGGTGCCACGGGGTGCCTCCATGGTCATGTCCCACCCCACAGCCCGGGAAATGTGAGGGGGGCCTGGGGAAAGCTTGGGAAGGAGCTTTGGCAGGGCCTGGTGTCAGTGCCTTTCCCAACAGCTCTTGTTCCTCCTTTGCTTCTGCGTTGTCACGATGGTGCTGCAGAAACCATCCCATCCCTGCCCTGGCTGTGCTCTGTCTCTCGCTGTCTTCTCCATGTTCTCTGGTCCCTTTAGGGCTCCTTTGGTGCTTTTGGGGCTCCTCTGGTCCCTTTAGGGCTTCTCTGGTCCTTTAGGGCTCCACTGGTGCCCCTAGGACTCCTCTGGCCTTTTGGGGGCTCCTCTGGTGCTTTTGGGGCTCCTCTGGTCCTTTGAGGCTCCTCTGGTCCTTTGGGACTCCTCTGGCCTTTTGGGGGTTCCTCTGGTCCTTGGGGGCTCCTCTGGTCCCTTTGAGACTCCTCTGGTCTTTTGGGGCTCCTCTGATCCTTTTGGGGCTCCTTTGGTGCTTTTGGGGGCTCCTTTGGTGCTTTTAGGGCTCCTCTGATCCCTTTGGAACTCCTCTGGTGCTTTTGGGGCTCCTTTGGTCCTTTTGAGGCTCCTCTGGTGCTTTTGGGGCTCCTCTGGTGCTTTTAGGGCTCCTCTGGTCCCTTTGAGACTCCTCTGGTGCTTTTGGGGCTCCTCTTTCAAGCAGCAAAGGTCCCCTCTGAACAAAAAGGCCAGTTCAGGGTGCCCCCCTCACATCCCAAAGCAGCCAGGCCGTGGGACCGCAGGCTCCTGTTGGGACACCTCAGGTCTTCCCACCAGGAAAGGCTGAACAAATGTGGAGCTGGAAGGGCTTTCCCAGAGCTCCAGCAAGTCCAGGGGTTCAGGTGTCCTCCCGAGGAGGAGCTCTGGGGAAAGGCAGGTGGATTGAAGTGCCTGGTTGGGTGTGGTTGGACAAAGCTGGTGGGAAGCACCTCGTGATCCCGGTGGAGAGCACCGGGATGCTTCCCGTGCCAGAGGGGTGGAGGGCTTGGGAAGATGCACATCCCACGCTGCAGGGGCACATTTCCATGGCCAGCAGCCATGAAAATCCCGGGAAAAGCAAGATGGGGACGGGGTGAGAGGCAGGAACAGCCACTTCCAAAAGAACCCTGGGCTCGGAGCCGCTCTGTGCTTGTGGCCACATCCCCCTGGCCAGGAGTCCCTCCCCTCTGGTTGTCCCCTCCATCAAGGTGGCCCCAGAGACGGACAGTCTCTGGTTCCTGCGGATGGGATGCGCTCCAGAGGGTGTGGAAAACAGGAATCCAGAGGCAGGAGGGCTCCCTGCTTCCCCCCGTAACTCCAGCCGGGCTTTTCCTCCTCCCCTCCCTCCGGATGTCCTTCCCTGCGCTGCCATTCCCTAAATCCTGCATGAACCTCTCTCTCTGCAGTTCCCAATGGATAAAAGGTGCTAATTCACACGGAACTACCTTATCCCAGCCCCGAGGTGCTCCCAGCTCCGGGAAGCCGGGGCTGGATCGGGCTCGCCGGCGTTGCTGCACTGCCCCCACCACCCCTCATATTTATGGAGAACCACCAAAGTCCTGCTCCCTGGGCCTCGGGAGGAGAGCAGATTCCTGTAGCTTTTGGGGGTTTTATTATTTTTTGGGGGGAATTGGGTGGGGTTTTCCTGGTCCCCAGGGGGTGGGGGAAGTGTGTGTTTACTGTATTGGGGGCTGAAGTCAAACTTGAAAACTCTTTTGCAGCTCCAGACTCTGGATTTTACAAGAGTCCCCCCCCCAGAGCTTGTGACAGGATGGGTGGCCTGATGTTTGGGATGGTTTTCTTTGCTGGTTTTTTTTGGTTTTTTATTTTTTTTTATTTTATTTTTTTATTATTATTTTGTTTCATTTTATTTCATTTTGTTTTCCAACAGGTGCCTTTTTTTTTAACAAAAAAAAAAAATAAACCAAACCAAAACCCAAACCTATTAATAATTATAAATTAGCAGAGCTGGGTTTTGTGTGTGTGTGTGTTGAGCCAAAAAAAAAAAAATCTCAAATGAAAAAGCTCAAGGTTTCCTTCCTTCCTCTCTGGGGTGGTGTTTTGATTTGGTTTTTGGTTTGTTGTTGTTTTTTTTTTTTTTTTAATTTTGTATTGACATTTTCTGCTGGTTGGTTGGTTTGTTGTTTTTTTGGTTTTGGTTTTTTTTTTGTGGGAAAGGGGGGAAAAGTGTGGAAACCCAAAACCTTGTGCACCTTGTCCACACAGAGAGGTGGCTCTTTGTGGAATTCCTTTTTTTTTTTTTTTTGTATCAGAAGCAACAGCAACAATAAAATTATTTTGGGTTATAAGTGGGTCTGTGTTTCTTCCTTATCTGGGCACGGATTTGGAGTGGGGCTGGTGGGGGTGGGAGGTCACTGGGGGCAACTGGGGAGGGTGGGAGGATCCATCCAAGCTCCAAAGTGCAGCTTCTATGGAGACACAGGTGGGATTCTCCAGCCTGGAGAAGGGAAGGATCCAGGGAGACCTTGGAGCCCCTTCCAGGGCCTAAAGGGGCTCCAGGAGAGCTGGAGAGGAATTTGGGACAAGGGCTGGAGGGACAGGACACAGGGAATGGCTTCAAAGTGAAAGAGGGGGAATTTAAATGGGATTTTGGGAAGGAATTCTTGGCTAGGAGGGGCTGGGATGGAATTCCCAGAGAAACTGTGGCTGCCCCAGCCCTGGAAGTGTCCAAGGCCAGGCTGGAGAAGAGAAGGTTCCAAGGAGACCTGAGAGCCCCTTCCAGGGCCTAAAGGGGCTCCAGGAGAGCTGGAGAGGGACTTGGGATGAGGGCTGGAGGGACAGGACACAGGGAATGGCTTCAAAGTGAAAGAGGGGAAATTTAGATGGAATATTGGGAAGGAATTCTTTGCTGGGAGGGTGGTGAGGGACTGGGATGGAATTCCCAGAGAAGCTGTGGCTGCCCCATCCCTGGGAGTGTCCAAGGCCAGGTTGGAGCTCCCTGGGATGATGATGGAAGGTGTCCCTGCCCATGGATGAACTTTAAGGTCCCTCCCACCCCAAACCTGCGATTCCATGATTCCCCCTCCCAGGCAGGGGAGTGGAATGAGGGCGATGCCAGAGGTGCCAGCCCGGGGAAGGGGTGTCTGTGCCCAACCCGTGGCTGCTGCGGGGCTGAGGGAGGGACAGGGACCACGACAAGGATGAAAGAGGCACCAAAAGTGCTGCCAGAGGGGCCGGGGAGGGGATGGAGGGGATGGAGAGGGTGGAGGGGATGGAGAGGGTGGAGGGGATGGAGAGGGTGGAGGGGATGGAGGGAATGGAAGGGATGGAGGGGATGGAGGAGATGGAGAGGATGGAGGGAATGGAAGGGATGGAGGGGATGGAGAGGATGGAAGGGATGGAGGGGATGGAGGGGATGGAGAGGATGGAGCCAAAGCTGCTGCCCCTGCCCGGGGAGGGGCCAGCCATGTCACCACTTGTCCCGCGCCCACCCTCGGCCCCTGGTGCACCCCCGGCAGGATCAGGACCCCTCCTGCCACCGAGCAGGGGACGGGGTGTGGTGGCACAGCTCGGCCGCTGATCGGGTCGCCTGTCGGGTCGGCGTCCGGCTGGTTGAGTTCGGCTCCAACCCTCCTTCCAGGCTGATGTTCCCGGTTTTAGGAAGCTCTTCCTGGCTTCCCATTGCAGACACAAGAGGGCAGGGCGGGACCGCGCATCGGCCACCGGGAGGGACCCCCCGAACCTTCCCGGGGGCAGCGGGAGCAGCGCTGGGAGCGGGGCCGCTCCCCTGGCACGAGAAAACAGGGAAAACAGGGGAAACAGGGAAAACAGGGGCCCGGGGGCTCCGACCGCCCCTCCAACAGCTCCCGGGGCTCCGAGGGGGGGACAGGTTTGTGTCGGAGCCCCAGGATTTGGGGTCTCCCCCTGGAGATGGGGCAGTGCCCCAGGATTTGAGATCTCCACTGGGACATGGGGCAGCCCCCAGGATTTGGGGTTCCCTTGGGAGATGGGGCAGCCCCCGGGATTTGGGTTCTCCCTGGGACATGGGGCAATCCCCCAGGATTTGGGATCTCCCCCCGGACATGGTGCAGCCTCCGGGATTTGGGATCTCCCCCTGGACATGGGGCAGCCCCCAGGATTTGGGATCTCCCCCTGGACATGGTGCAGCCCCCAGGATTTGAGATTTCCCCCGAGGACCTGAGGGACACCAAAGAGCAGAGCTGGAGCTGGGTGGGGTTAGCACAGTGCAGCTTTATTTCCATGGAGGGGGCAGAGCTTCTCTCTCCCCCGTGGGCTCCAATCCCTTCCTCCAAACCCTCCTGCTGGCCCACGGCCACAGCCCACCCCGCGGCCAGCTGAGCACCCCTGCTCCCCAAGCACGGAGAAAACAGCCTTGATCCCCCTCATCTACTTCCACAGCCCCTCGGATTCCCAAAATCAGGACGGCCAGGGAAGGGCCAGCCACCCCCAGCGACCCCCTGGGCACGGAGAGACCACCCAGGTCCTGCTGGAAGGGGGCACGGGGCACCGGGAGGGGGGGGCTGCCAGGCCGGGGCTGGCTGAGGAGCATCTCCCAGGCGTTGTGTGGGATCTTTGATCCCTCCTGGAATCCCAGCAGGGCCACCCAGGCGGGGCTGCACCTCGCTCAGGGCCACTGTCACCAGCCGGGCAGGGACGGGGCACCGCGGAAGCAGAGAGCGGCTGCGGGGCTGGAGGCCCAAAAAATAGGGGGCTGCACACACGGGGGGTCTCCACCTCCCCTTCCCTTTTTAGGGGGGAGTTCTTGGGACTGCCACGCGGAGAGGAACAAAGCCAGCACTTGGGTCTGGTGCCTGGAAACCCCCCTGACGGACACAGCTCAGCTACAGGGACACACACACACACACGGGCAGCGCTCCCCGGGGGACGCGGACGGGGGGGACGGGTTGGGAAGGGGCAGGAGGAGGGAGGGGAGAGGGTCAAAGCTCTGCCGTGGCACCGGGCAGAGCCGCCCCGAGCGGGGGCCGAGGGCAGGTCCCGCCATGCCCCGTCCCGTCCCCTCGTGCCCCGCGGGCAGGGCGGGCAGCGGGCACCGCGCGGGGCCGGCTCAGCCCTCCGACCCCCCATCCCTCCCTCCCGGGCTGCAAAGAGAGAACCGAAAAGTGCTTAGAAAAGAGAGAAACCCCTAGAAAACTCCCCCCCCCCCCCCCCCCCGACACGCCGCCTCTCCCCGGCCCGGAGCTCAGCGCCGCGGTGCCCGGAGCATCCCCGCGGAGGGAAGGGGGGGCCGGGGCCGGGCTGGGGGGCACGGGGAGCGCCCGGGCTCGCCCCAGCCGTGCCCTCTACACCAGGGCATAGTCAAACTGGCCCCTCTCCAAGCCCTCCTTGTGGTCGGTCCAGGAGGAGGCGGGCATGCGGCTGTAGGGGTCCAGCAGGATGCGGAAGCAGCGAACCATCAGCATCACCAAGAAGACCAGGAGGAAGATGACGAAGGCAAAGACAGTTTTCTGCTCGGCGTCCATGCCCGCGGCGCCCGCCGGGTGCTCCACCAGGGACGGCGAGAGCAGTTCATAATCCATCGTCGACGCATCATTCATGGCAGAGGCGGGGGGGGCGCGGGAGGGACGGGGAGGGATTTTGGCGGGGCCGGGGCAGCCAAACTTCAGCGTCCTGCTGTGCCCGCTCACCCCCGGGCACGGCTCACTCCATGGGCACCGGCGCGGGGCGCGCTCCTGCCAGAGCCCAGAGATCCTGGAGGGGAAAGAGAGGCGGTGAGGGAGGAAGGGTTGGGCACGGGGAAAGGATTTGGGCACGGGGAAAGGATTTGGGCATGGGGAAAGAGGGAAAGGTCAGGGGGAAAAGGAGTTGGATGCAGGGAAAGGAATTGGTCAGGGGGAAAGGAATTGGACGCAGGGAAAGGAATTGGATGCAGGGAAGGGAATTGGATGCAGGGAAAGGAATTGGTCAGGGGGAAAGGAATTGGACGCAGGGAAAGGAATTGGATGCAGGGAAGGGAATTGGATGCAGGGAAAGGAATTGGATGCAGGGAAAGGAATTGGACACAGGGAAGGGAATTGGATGCAGGGAGAGGAATTGGACACAGGGAAAGGAATTGGTCATAGGGAGAGGAATTGGACACAGGGAAAGGAATTGGTCATGGGGAAGGCAGAGCTGGTGAGGGAGGAGGAACTGGACATGGGAAAGCAGAGGTGGTGAGGGAGCAGGAATTGGCCTCAGGACACAGCAACGGGCACAGGGAAGGGCAGGGAAGCTCCCAAGGGGATTCCTGGGTTTTTAGCAAGCTCGAGAAGCCACCCACGAGGGGCACAAGGGCGTGGGGTGGGTGGGCAGTGCAGGGCACTGGTACAGAACTTGTCTGTCCAGTCACAAATCTCCAGAAATCCTCTGGAGAGGGACCCAAACCCCAGGTAATTCCCACCAAAAACTCCCTCACTCTGCAGTCAGAGTGGGTTGCTCAGGCTCTGCCCATCCCGGCCTCCGAGTTCTCCCAGGATGGACACGAGGTCGGAATGTGCTCCCTCCTGCTGAGGGACACGTGTCCAGCTGCCCTCCCTTTGGCTGGGCAGCAGCAGGGGCTGGTTCCAGGAGGAGAAGGAGGGCACCCACCTCACTGCAGCTCCGTGGGGACACCAGCATTGCTACTGCAGCAGGAGCAGGGGGAGGCCGTGTCCGAGCAGCCACGTCACTGAGGGAAGGTCTCCAGGGTCCAGTTTTCCTGGGCTGGGGAGGCAGAGCAGAGGGACAGAGAGGGCAGAGAGGGTTAAAGGGCTGGGGAGTCACGGGGGGTCATGAGGAGCATGAGGAACATCTGGAGTTTGCAGCTCTGGAGGGAGTTAACATGGGAGAAAATCCACGGCGGCAGCCCTGGGAGAACATCCACAGCAACCTTTCCAGGAGAACATCCACGGCAACCTTTCCAGGAGAACATCCACAGCAACCTTTCCAGGAGAACATCCACACCAACCTTCCTGGGAGAACATCCACATCAGCCTTTCCAGGAGAACATCCACAGCAACCTTTCCAGGAGAACATCCACAGCAACCTCCCTGGGAGAACATCCACAGCAACCCTTCCAGGAGAACATCCACACCAACCTCCCTGGGAGAACATCCAATCAACCTTTCCAGGAGAATATCCAACCAACCTCCCCAGGAGAAAATCCACACCAACTTCCTTTGGAGAACATCCAACCAACCTCCCCAGGAGAACATCCACACCAACCTTCCTGGGAGAACATCCACAGCAACCTTTTTGTGAGAACATCCAACCAACCTTCCTGGGAGAACATCCAACCAACGTCATTTGGAGAACATCCACACCAACCTCCCCAGGAGAACATCCACACTAACCTTTCTGGAAGAACATCCACACCAACCTCCCCAGGAGAACATCCAACCAGCCTTTCCAGACCACCCCTACCAATCCCCCCCTGCAGCCCCCGGAGCCTGAGTGCTCCCAGTGCTGTGGAAACTCCAGAAAAATAACCCCAAAAGCCCCCCTGGGAGATACCAGGACCCATCCAGCCTAAACCTCCCCTGGTGCTTCCCATGGACACATCCAGGTTGGGAAAATTCCCCTTGGGGGATCCTGGCACTGGAGCTGCGAGAAATCCTTGGAGAACGAAGCCCAATAAATCATTTGGAGCTGGAGATGCCCAGCTGGCTCCCATCCCAAATCCCGGGAAGAAGAGGCACATTCAGGACAAAATTCAAAATTTTCTGCTCCACAGCAGCCCTGGTTTTATATCCCGGAGTATTCGGGAGAAAGGATTTCCCTCTTGCTGTGGGAAGAATCAGGAGGCCCTGGAAAAGGTTTTCCCAGAGAAGTTGTGGCTGCCCCTGGATCCCTGGAAGTGTCCAAGGTCAGGGTGGAGAAGAAAAGGTTCCAAGGAGACCTTAAACACCTTTCAGGGTCTGAAGGGGCTCCAGGAGAGCTGGAGAGGGACTTGGGATGAGGGCTGGAGGGACAGGACACAGGGAATGGCTTCAGAGTGAAAGAGGGGAAATTTAGATGGGATATTGGGAAGGAATTCCTGGCTCAGGATGGGGAGGGGCTGGGATGGAATTCCCAGAGAAGCTGTGGCTGCCCCATCCCTGGGAGTGTCCAAGGCCAGGTTGGAGCACCCTGGGCTGGTGGAAGCTGTCCCTGCCCATGGAAACAAGATGATCTTCAAGGTTTCTTCCAACCCCAAAGACCTTTTGGATCCGTAATCTGAATTTCCCAGGAATTCTGAGCCGAGCCCCAGCCCTCTGCTCAGGCAGTGGGCTGAAGGCAGCTGTTATTTCAGGCACATTTGATGGAGTTTTATTAAGATTCATGTTCCCTTAGTAACTAAAAAGAAGAACACGAGCGAGGAAACGGCGCTCACGGAGGAAGAGGAGCCCTGTCAACAATTCCAGGGGGTTGGGCCGAGCTTTTCCCGGCTGTGAAACACGAATTCCGCGGTAATTCGGGAGCGGCAGAGACCTAACGAGATGTTTATTCCAAACAAGGAGGCGGCAGGGACGGAGCTGGAGGAGGAGGGATCCAGCTGGCTGGGAAGGGAGGGCTCTCCCTGGCACCTCTGGGCACCTCTGGGCTGGCAGCAGGGAGGGGGGCACAGCCTCTGCTCCCTGGATGCTCCCAGACATTCCTGATTATCCCAGCTTTCCCACCTGGAGCTGAGCTGGGAGTGGGAAAACGCGGGAGCCCCGAGGAGGGAAGGCAGCAGGGGGAGCTTTGGGTGTTGGGAGGTGGTTGTAGAAAAAAAAACTGGGGATGGGGAGGTGGTTTTAAAGTAAAAGGGGAGGCTCAGGTGGGATATCGGGAAGGAATTCCTGGCTGGGAGGGTGAGGAGGGGCTGGGATGGAATTCCCAGAGAAGCTGTGGCTGCCCCAGCCCTGGGAGTGTCCAAGGCCAGGCTGGAGAAGAGAAGGTTCCAAGGAGACCTTAAACCCCTTCCGGGGCCTAAAGGGGCTCCAGGAGAGCTGGAGAGGGACTGGGAACAAGGGCTGGAGGGACAGGACACAGGGAATGGCTTCATCCCAGCTTCTCCCCACTTTCCTCATAAAACATTCCCTCCTGATCTCCAGCAGGAATCTCCCTGCTTTTAGCCCCAAACCATTATCCCACCTTTCTTATAAACCCCTGGAAGGTCTCCCTGGAGCCTTCTCTTCTATTCCTGAGTTTTAGCTCCTTGGAGATGGGAAAAGGCTTTGCTGGCTCCCTCCCCCCTTCCCCTTCACCTCCAGAGCCAGGATCTGTCTGTCCCAGGAGGGTCTGTCTGTCCCAGGAGGGTCTGTCTGTCTGTCCCAGGTGGGATGGAGGCCTCTCTCTGTGCCTCCCTGGCCACCCCGCTGCTCCCACAGGAGCTCCCAGATTCCCTGCAGGAATTCCTTGCCTTTTTCAGTCAACGTCGCCACTGGATCCAGCCCAGGAATCCTGCTGGGATCGAGCCTGGATCTTGGGCTGAGCTCAGGCAGGGGCTCTGCCGGGGGGAGCTCGGCTCCCAGCGGGATAAAAACCCCTGGAATTTGGGCTGCACTTTGTCCTGGGGGGTTCTGCCCCACACTGGGACCTCCTGGCTGGCACTTTTTATGGGATGCCCCCTGGAGCTGGGAGCAAACAGGGCTCAGCTGTCACAAACTGGCTGTATTCCTGTTGTCCTGTATTCCTGTCATCCTGCATTCCTTTATTCCCGTATTCCTGCCTTCCTGTGACTCCCCAAGCTGTGTTTTCCCTGGAAATCTGCTCCTCTCCCTGCCCCAGGTTCAGGTTTGCTGGTTCAGGGCCTTCCCCTCTGTCCTTCCTCAGCCAGGAATAAAGTTGTTTCCCATTCTGGGAATGCAATTCCCTGGGAAAGTCCCCCTCCTTTCCCCTCCCCAGCTTCCCTCTTATTGCTGCCAGGGAATGAACTGGCACTGCCCCCTCCACCGACCCTCCCTGGCAGGGAGAGACCCTCCTGCCCCCCGAGGTGCCCAGGGAGGGAGGGTGAGACCCCTTTCCACCTCCAGCCTGGCTGTTCCCGACCTTCCTAGGGGTTCATCCTCCCGTATCCCACCAGGCAAACCCCTGGCCAGGCAGTGCCAGCCCTCCCCGAGGTGCCACAGCCCGTGTTTGGGGGTGTTTGATGCCCACGGGAGGATTCAGGGGCTCCTCCTGGATCCCCTCAGCCCCTCTCTGTCATCGTGGACGAGGAGATCTGGGCTCCAGGAGACATCCTGGATGCCCCAGGAAGATCCTGAGGCTCAGCAGGATCCCTCAGGTGCCCAGATATCCCCTCATTTTCTCCAAAACCCTCTCCCAACATCCCTCTTCCAGCACCTTCCACCTCAGCACCGGGATTCCGGGTCTGACCCCCAAACCCCCCATGTGGGAGCTTGGCCGGTTTCCTGCTAAACCTGTGGATAACAGGAATGCCAATTCCCCCTCCAGCAGCTCTCCAAAGCCATGGAGCCGCCCTGGAGGGGCTCTCCCAGCCTGGCAGCTCCACAGGATCCAATAATTTGGGACATGCCAGGTGGATCAGCCCCCCCTCCCCCCGAATGCCAGGGATGTCCCATCCGCGTTTTTGGAAGAGAAAGGGCCAAGCCTTCGGCCCAAGGGGGATGTTCAGCCCAATCCCAGCTAAGCAGGGATGTTTTCCCCCGAAATCCCAGGCTCTGGAATCCCTGCTCCTCCCGGGGAAGCCCAGCCAGGAGCAGGACCCTTCCCATCCCTGCTCATCCCGGCACACACGGGAAACCCCCCCCCGCCGCTCCCAAACCACCCAGGGAGCATCCAGACCCCCCAGGAAAGGCTCTTCCCACCCCAAATCCCGCACTCCCGCCCTCTCCACCCACGCTGGACAACATCCAGCAGATATCCTGGACCCCGAGCCCGGGAGGGGTGGGGGGTCCCCGGTACCCCCCTCCTCACAGTGCCCGCGGCGGGAGCATTCCAGAGGGAATGGATAGTACCTGGAATGCCGGCTCCATGCCTTGCCATGCCGGGGGAAGGAGCGCTCCGGGAAGGAGCCGCTCCTGGCTCCCGCTGGAGCGGGTTCCTATGGCGATGCGGGAGCGATTAGAATAAAAGGTGGAGCGCAGCAACTGGAGCCGGGAGAAGTTTCCTGAGCCGCTGCCTGGGAAAAACCAGACCGTGGGAGAGCGAGCGCGGGGCCGGGGGCTGAGCCTGCCCGCCCCCGCCTGCGGCTCCTTGTGGTCCCCCTCCCCCCAGAAAATACCCCCCCCAATCCCCAGGGCTGCATCTCTGCCCCTCTGAGTCCTCCTGGGTGTGTGTCCGTCCAGACCCACAGCCTGGGATGCTCCCGAATCCCTGCGATGCTTCAGAATCAGTGGGATGCTTCCAAATGCCTGGGATGCTCCTGAATCCCTGGGATGCTCCAGAATCAATGGGATGCTCCCGAATCCCATAGTCCAGCCTATTCCCAACTCAGCCCAGTATAGCCCAGTCCATTCCAGCTCAGCCCAGTCCACTCCAGCCCAAACGAGTCCACTCCAGCCCAGTCCAGTCCATTCCAGTCCAGTTTAGCCAATCCATCCTAGTCCAGCCTAACCCCAATTTAGCCCAGTATAGCCCAGTCCATTCCAGCCCACCCCAGTCCATTCCAATTGAACCCAGTCTATTAAAACCCAGCCCAGACCAGCCCACCCCAGTCCACTCCAGTCCGG